>NC_079398.1:3796276-4096276 GCF_029220125.1 Pseudoliparis swirei
TCACCAGGAGGTGCTCCTTGTGACGCAAAATACGGAGGAAGGGATTATTTCTCCAACTGGGAACATTGTCCCAGAAGAAGCTCTCGGGGACACCGAGTCGATGACTCCAGCTAAAACTGCATCTGAAGTAACCGAGCGCTGGGATGAATACGTGTCGCCGACTGCCAATGAAATTCCTGGTGGGGAAAGCCATTTTAAGCAGTCATTTTCCTGCCTTCCCTCTGACACTCCAAGCTGCCTGCAACTCAGCGGGCAGCAGGAGACACAAGCTAGCTGGCACTTTCCTGCAGGACCCGGCCTGGCAGAAGAGGTGCGCTGCCCGCTGTGGCAATTTCCTGCCGTGAGCTATTACCCTCCGATGGAGCCGGCGGCTCCATTCGAAGGTGAAACTCCGATATCTCCCTTTGCTGGAGCGGTGACACGTGTCGTCTTTGTCAATTAACGTAACAGTCGTGAGATGTGTCCAATATCACCAGCAGTTTGACATCCGGCTGTTTATTTGCACGGACTTGTGTGTGTTTTTGCTTTCCACGCAGTCATGTGGAGAGTATGGGAGGAGATATCTGAGAGAGCCACTTCGGCCGAGCCCTTTCCGTTCACCACGGCCTCGATGGACTTCACCGTGATGTCCTACAACGTCCTGGCTCAGGACTTGCTGGAGGCCAACCTGGAGCTGTACACACACTGCCCCCTGGAGGCGCTGGACTGGAGCTGCCGCTGCAGCCTGCTCCTCGAGGAGCTCCGGAAGTGGGAACCAGATGTGAGCCGAGTGTCATTTATAAATGCATATTGGATCCATTTTAATTGTAATCCTTAGATGTCCACTCGTGAGTTTAGTATTTTCTCTGGTATTTAGATTCTGTGTCTCCAAGAAGTTCAGGAGAACCACTACCATGAACAGCTGTATCCGGCGCTGTCTCTCATGGGTACGTCGTGTGTGTGAATGCAGCGTGCCGATCGCGTCGCGTGACGTTGTGACAGCCGTGACGCGTGGTGTCTCTTCATGGTGTCTCTTCATGGTGTCTCTTCATGGTGTCTCTTCATGGTGTCTCTTCCTGTCGTCACTCAAGGCTACGCCGGCGTGTTCAAGCGGCGTTCGGGGGCCAAGACGGACGGCTGCGCGACGTGCTATCGCACAAGTTGCTTCTCCGAGTTATCGGTCGCCACGCTGGAGTTCTTTAAGCCGGAAGTGGAGCTGCTGGACCGGCACAATGTGGCCATCGTGCTGTTGCTTCAGCCAGTGGTCACCCAGGGGTCGGTGGTCAAGGCAAAGGGCCTCCCCCTGTGCGTGGCCAACACCCACCTGCTCTTCAACCCCAGGAGGGGCGATGTGAAGCTGGCTCAGCTCGCCATGTTGATGGCAGAAATTGACAGCCTCGTCAAGTCCTGTAAGGCCAAAGGTGAAGACTGTAATCTTCTATTGTGTGGGGACTTTAACTCTGTCCCCCGAATGCCTCTTTACCAGCTGATCACCACCGGTCAGCTCTACTTCCAGGGTCTGCCAGCATGGATGGTGAGACTTGAACACCGCAAAGAATTGCCAAGTATAATTCCCAGAAAAATATCTCTTTGCTTCTCCCACGCTTGTTTTGAATAGTTCTATCTGTGTTTTTTTGGGGGGGAGGGGTACATCCATGGAGGACTTCCCTCTTTAACCATCGATGTATTCACCGTGTCCAACAGATATCAGGTCAAGAGGACCTGTCACAAAATAGCCACAGTCACAGGCTGTACGCCCCCCTGTGGCCCAGCTCACTAGGAATCACTGACGGCTGCCAGCACGCGACAGTTAAGGACGTGTCGAAGAGCCAGAAACCAGGTCATTGTTTGTTGTGGCATTTTATTTTTGTAATCTTGATCCCTGGAAAAAGTTTCAGTCTTTTGCTTTTTAATCACCGCTCGCCTCACTTCCTGTGCTACATTGGTTCTTCTTGTGTAGGAACGCATCAGTACGGCCACGACTTCATGCAGCGGCTGCGCTTCTGTCCAGCTGCACGTGTCCGTCCTGTGGACTTGGAGCGGATCCCAGGTGTGACGCTCGACACCCCAGGTACGGCGGACTCGCAATGCAAAAAGCACAACGTCACTCTTCACCGTCATGGTTTGAATATCTGGGTCTTCTTTCTTTTAATGCACAGACGCTTCGAGGGCAAATCAATCGTATGATCAATCGTATGATCAACGGTGAGTGTTGGAGCTATTTAATTTGACATTTGTATTTAGGTTTTATTGTAAAGTATTATTGATTGTTTATTGCTTATTACCTTCGCATTGAAAATGCGGAAGGTAATGTTTTGATCGCCGTGTATTTATTTATTTATTACCTTCGCATTGAAAATGCGGAAGGTTATGTTTTGATCGCCATTTATTTATTTATTTGTATGCGTGTTACTCGCATAACTCAAAAAGTATTAAACCGAATCGCATGAAATTTGGTGGGATGATTGGTTATTATCCGGGGACCATTTGATTAGATTTTGGGATCGATCGGGTCAAAGGTCAAGGTCATGAAAAGGTCAAAATCTTCTTTTCACCATAGCACAGTCAATTTCTATCCAATTGTCATGCAACTAATGCCAAAATGTTAATAATTTAATGCCCGATCTTGTGATATGCGAAGGTATGCGCTCTATCGAGTGCCCGTTCTAGTTTAGGTTATATTTTGATATGTTAGTTGTTTCTTATGATAGTTGTAGTTTAGTTTAATATATTTAGTTTTAGGTTCACTGATTGGGTAACACTGGGCACCTGTGGTTATATGTAGAGGTGGATAGGCACAGGACCAGCATGCACCAGGGTGGCCAATGTTTTTTTACCACAGCACAGAGAGGAAGTGTCAACATTTTGTTCGTTCTTTATTTTTTGGTTTAAGATATAAATTATCAGAATAATAACAGGCGGAAATGGACATTACCTTTTTTTGCATGCGTCGACACCGAAACCCACGGTGCATCAGTGGCGGTTTGACTTATAGTTTTGTTTGATTTCGTACGACAAATGGCCGCTACAGTGAGTTTACCTCGTGTGATGTGCAAAACAAGAGTATATTACAACACTGGGGAGTGAAGGCTGAGTGAGGTGGAATTGTTCTGTGCCACAGGTTCAGACACACCATCAGTCATCAGTTGGACCTGGAGTCGGTCTACAAACACATCCTTCCAGGCTTTGGCAATCCAGAAATCACGACCTTGCACTCTGAAGGGGGAGCTACTGTCGACTACATCTTCTACAGCCCGAGACGCATCTCCACCTGCGGTCCAAACGGTATGAGGACATGACACAAAAGCAAGTGTTGCGGCTGTGAATGAATTTTCTACGGTAGTAACGTGTTGGTTCTTGATGTTTTTTCTTTTTTTCTCGGCAGGCGACTTTAAGAGTGTGGGTCTGAAGCTGATTGGTTCTCTCTCCCTCCTATCGGAGGATGTCTTATGGTCAATGAGGGGCCTGCCCAATCACATTTTCCCCTCTGACCATCTCAGTCTTTTGGCCAAGTTCCAGCTGGACCTGAATGCTGCATGATGGGAAAGACTGGGTGAACTCAAAGTGATGTCAGAAGATGAGCATGTTGGAATCTTCTGCTAGTTTTGTTTGTTTTTGTCAGTATGAATTACATAACTTTTATAGTTCACTCCTTGCATCAAAGAAACATATTTTTCCAACTGAATGGAAGTAATATTTTTGTTTAAAAAGAGACTGAAAAGATAAAGGATGCCCAGATAAACGATGCAGTGCTTTGACTCATTTTATTAATAATAGTGTTACAAATTTAAAAAAGCAGGCAGTGATTGCTTTAATAATTCCGGGCGTGACGATGCACTGACCTGTTCAGCTGCTCTTTCGCTTTTTAATTTATTTTAAACCCAATTTTCAAAAAGCGAGTTCGATTTCCGGTTGAGTCGGTTCTATTTTTTCAGGCGGTAAGAATTTAGAATAAATATGTTCCATCATCTTGTGGCTCCTTAGTGACTTTCTCTTCTCAACACACTGCAGAAGTGAGTCTGCCTCCAGCCATGTGTACGTTGCTCTTTCCCAGAATTCCAATGCGGCGCAGTCGAATGCCTCCACCACAGCCTCCAGTATCCCGACTGGCCCGGTGCTGAGATAGTGACCTGGATGTGGGCTCCGCCCCTCCCATCCCAACACACTTAGGTACTCGGTTGTTGGGGGAGAAGACGTCTGGCTGATGCCTGACTGAATAATTCATTTAGAAAGTTGTTCGTGCGTGATGGGGCGCAGCTTAGTGCATGTGGGCTATAACATGTCTGCAGAGGTGATTACCATCAGTAGGATGTCTCTCACTCGCCCCTCGCTCATTCTTGTCAATGCAAACCTATTTGCTGTTTACCGTAATACAACAATCCATTGAAAGATAAACAATGTAATGTATCGAGACATCAGATTGGGTGAATCTTCATTTCCTCCTGTGGCAAATCAAATGCACCCAAGTATGCAGAACGGTAAACAAAGACGGTCAGTAGGTTTTTCTTTTCCCAAATGGGTCGTCGCGCCTTCTGCTTCTACGTCTCACAAACTGGTGGGCACAGCGTTTGACATCTGGAATCCTCCGGAAGGGGTTTGTTGATCTTCATCATGACTTCTATCTCCTCATTCGCCAAGCCGACTGCAGCGTGTACCCTCCTGTCACCTTCACAGTGACTAACATATTTTACCCTCGGGGTCAATTTGACCCCAGCAATTAAAACCTCCAGAAAATTATTAGAATTTATACTGTTTCCCAAGTGTAAGTGTCACTTTGTTTGTTTGTTGACGACCTAAATAGCCCTTTAAATAAATAAAAAGGTTGATATTTACCTTTGCATGTATTTATTTGTATGCGTGTTATTCGCGTCACAAAAAAAGTTGTAAACCGAATCGCATGAAATTTGGTGGGATGATTGGTTATTATCCGGGGGCCATTTGATTAGATTTTGGGATCAATCGGGTCAAGGTCATGGAAAGGTCAAAATCGTCTTTACCATAGCGCGGTACATTTTTATCCAATTGGCATGCAACTAATGCCAAAATGTTCATAATCCAATGCCCAATCTTGTGATATGCGAAGGTATGCGCTCTACCGAGTGCCCATTCTAGTTCGTTTATGTTTTACACAGTGAAAGACAGCCTGGGCTCAAATTTACAAATGTATATGTTGTGTACAGGACATTGAAAACATATCAAGTGAATTTTAGGTTTTTCCAGTTGTCCCCAATAAATTAGGAAGTCATAAAATATGAAGCAAAAAAAAAATTGTCAATCATTTTTTTTAGAGACGTTAAACATTGAATGGGGTCAAATTGACCCCAAAGGTAACAGGAGGATTAAGGAGCTCATTATTGACCCCCACGTGAAAGTGGTTCCTTGCCAACTGGGTTTCATTGACCGTAGCTGCCATTGATGCTTCTTAGCTGATTGCTGTGAGGTGGACTTTCATCCCTGAACATGCTGCCAGCAGACTGCAGCGATTACTTGAGCCGACTGCAGAAGCACATCAACGGGACGAGGGGTGGAACAATAACAGCAAGCGACGACGAAAGACCTCCTTTTTGTTTTCAGTTTGGAAGTGATTCTGAGATCTAGAAGTCGGACACACTTGTTCTGACTCGAGTGTTCCAGCGGTGTTCTGCTGCACACTCAGGCGGATGCTTCCCTTTTAGGGAGTTGTTGGTATCAAGTTTCCTTTGTGTGTATAAACCGAACAGGAAGTGTTAAGAGATCTCCCGAGTCTGCTCTCCTCATCATTTGTCTTGGTGCCACAAGCTGAGGACACTCGGAGGTCAGCAGAAGAACGGACACCATTTCCTGTCTGACACCTAATTACAGCAAACTCAGCGATTAATCGCTTTCAGACCACGGCTCTCGTATTCAAAAAATGTGATCAGAAACCAAAAATGTGTTGCCACGATCCTTGTGGCCCTTTTATTATGATCTTATAAATAAACAGTCTTTTTGGGCAAAATGATTGTTGCACTGAAATGAAAATGGACAACACCCACTCTACACATACAAACGTTGGCTGGGGCCACATTTCCAAGTGTGTGTGGTCAATTTTGGTCGACTGGTGATCGCCAACACTGTAGGAAGTATAAAATGACAATTTACATTTAAAAAAATTACAAAATGCAGATAAAAGTGCTGTAAACAAAGTTCTTTACACCGTAGCCGAAACGGAAGTCACACCACGGAAGGCAAGTGAAATATCAGATAGAATTGCTCCAAATAAAAGTCAGAAACAATGTATATATGTGTATATATATATAAATCAGTTATACATTGACTTCTCGTGACTTCACATCCACATGAAATGCAGAGGAGGTCCGTCAGCTGCGTTGCTGTGAGTCGCCTTCGTAATCTCACGTGAACGGTTTATATATTCATACAGAATAACTTCTCTCATATTACCACATTACAGATGACCCGACGCTCTTGAATATACTTTTGTATATCGTGTGTTCAATCCCATCAGTCTTCAGAATGTCAATGGCATGCTAAATGTGCTAGCATTTGGATATTAGATTTTAAAAAACTATCATCAGAGGTTGCACTGCTTCGTGTTTAGTTGGACATTATGAGAATAACGGGGTGGATATAAAAGGTTGTTTTCCTCTCTGAGTTTTCATACAAGGCACGAGGGTAGTGGTTTGCAAACTCGTCACTACACAAGCAAATGCTGCCCGCAGAGCCGAAGTGGATTAAAAAGTACAGGACATGAATTTGCACACGTTACAGTACGACGAGACAGACTGCAGGAGAGCTTGTGTGAAACGTAACACCACAGAAGCCGAGGATAGGTCCAATAACACACGTACACTGAGTGGCAGAGAGTCACATTGTAGGTTCAGTTAAGTTCTTTTCAATGTTTACAAAGTGCTGCACTCTTGTCCGATTTGTCATCATTTGGGATCGTTGCCAGCCCCAATGAGCCCGGCGTCAGGCGGAGCCTCGAACAACGTGGACGTGTGGAAGCTGAGTGAGGCGTTTGTTTTGAGAGGGAAAGTTGCTGGTGACCTATTCAACGTGAACAGGACAATGTGTGCGGAGAACCGGGCCCGTGGAACACGTGTGCGGTACCGTGTGGCTCTACGAGCGAGCTAAAGTTCTTCACACTCGAATCTGGTATCCGTTCATGTCTGCAGCGGATTCCGGCTCCGACGCTTTCTTCTCTCCAGAGGGTCTGCAACAAAACACACACAAATACAAATATATGAGACGTTGAGTTCTACTCACATCAGAAGGCACTCGTGCCTTTGTTTCAAGTGAAGAGCCAAGTTATACCCGTTATACCGTCTCTCAATGCGGCTGATCCTCCGGATGGGGCTGCCTGGTCCTCTGAGGGGAGAACCCATGCTGTTTCTCCGATCTTTGGTGGGAGAAGGCGGCGCCGGCTTTCCGATCTGCAAACACACACACACACACACACACACACACATATTTGGTGTTTTTATATTTAGTTTAATTTGTCATTAGTATTGTGTATTGTGTATGCATACATGTTGTATATACAGGACTGTCTCAGAAAATTAGAATATTGTGATGAAGTTCTTTATTTTCTGCAATGCAATTAAAAAAACAAAAATGTCATGCATTCTCTGGATTCATTACAAATCAACTGAAATTATAAGCCTTTTATTCAAACTCAAATATCCTATCTCTAAATATTAGAATATCATGAAAAAGTATACTAGTAGGGTATTAAACAAATCACTTGAATTGTCTAATTAACTCCTAAACACCTGCAAGGGTTTCCTGAGCCTTGACAAACACTCAGCTGTTATAAATCTTTTTACTTGGTCTTTTTCTTAAGCTGTAATATGTTTTTTAGAAAATAAAGAACTTTATCACAATATTCTAATTTTCTGAGACAGTCCTGTATACATATATATATTTTATTTTATATTTTGCTTTTATATTTTATATATTTTTTTATTTTATTTTAATTCTTGTGTGTTTGGTTTATTGGTGCTGCTACTGCTACGACAAATTTCCCCTTGGGGATTAATAAAGTATATATCTATCTATCTATCTATCACACACATCTCCGTCAACTCTCGCTGTAAAAGAGCTCCTCGAATAGCCGGGTCGACTGAGTCCCGCTGGATGAAGAGCAGTCGAGGAGGCCAGCTCTTCATCGGTGTCTCTATATCACTCCCCCCCCCCCCCCCTACCTTCAGCCTCATGTCTCGAGCGTGTCTCTCCAGCTCTCTCCGCAGCTCCTCCTTGGTCAGCTTGTCCACGTCGAGGACCGAATGCTTCCACTCGATCTGCTCCACGCTGTGAGCGTCGTGGGACACGTACTGGCCGATCCGGACCTTGCGTAGGGTGTGCCAGTAGCCCCTGTAGGCGCCTTCGAACTCCCGCACCAAGTCCGTCAGCGTGCGGAACTCCAGGGCCTTGAACATGAGGTCGTCCCGGCGGCTGATGCCCAGCGCGCCGAAGCGGCCGCCGCTGTGGACGCCCAGCACGATGTGGTGGAAGCGGTTCCCTGAGAAGTGAGACTGAAAGCTGAGGGGGAAGCGCTCCACACCGGGCATGTTGTTGGTGAGGGAACTGTACGCGGGCGGGTCAAGGAAACGGTGGACGTTTTGGAGAGGCGACGAACACACACCGCCCAAAAAATAAGAAATCACGCCCCGTCAACAAACCACGACTGGACACAGTACAAGCGGAAGATATCACAGCGTACAGGACACGCAGTGGCAAGGATACATCCCCAGGATCACCGCCTCCAGGCATTTGATTGGCAGAGCCTCCCGCGTCATCTCCTTAGCGATGTCCATCAACCTGTGTGGAACAATGGTTGCTGTGATGTAATACACCACTGAGGGCACTGACATCAGGGTTCTTCACATTTTGACCAGTGGATTTCCAGGACTTTTCCATGACTTTAAACCAAATTTCCATGACCAAACTGAAATCTCGGTATAAACATGAAAACTGTAGAAAATTTAGCGTATTGAGAGCTATCGCCGGCTTATATTTTGGGCGTCTTTCTTTAAAAAATATATTAATTATTTCAAACTCGGCATAATTGAACATGTGATTATAACAAATTTCCATGACTTTTCCAAAACATTGATGATTTAAGTTTTTTCCATGACTTTTCCAGGCCTGGAAATGACCATTTAAAATGCCATGACTTTTCCAGGTTTTCCATGACCGTAGGAACCCTGTGACATGCACACACCGCTGCTGAACACACACTAAAACACGTCTGTGAGCCGGGGAAATAAAATCCGCGGTTCAATCTAATAAAGCGAGGTCGTGAAAAGGATGTCCTGCTGCTGCTGCTTGATGTCTGTTTCTACCCACAAAGCCTTGAGGCGATGCAGCTGATCCACATGCAGCCCATTGGCAGCACAGGCTAAATCTCCCGTGACGATGACCTCCTGTCGCCGGTGACCAGCGGTGGGTAGAAGACAAAGATATGCTTACGCGGTAAGAGGCCGACTCTTCTTGATTTCGAAAAACTGTGTCCCCGTGTGATTGTACCTGTAGGACAGTTAAGGTCACACCGTGACACAGCGACGCACTGTGGGGGAAGACTCTGGGGAGAAAAGAGAACCACTGAGTGTTTGGTGATCTTCATCGGCTGTTGGTTAATTATGGATGAATTTAGTGTCAGAACGCAAGTCAAGCGTCGAAATCCAGACTGGTTGCTGTCCTGGCTCCTGATTGGTGGAAGGAGCTCCCCACTGACATCAGGGCAGCAGGAAGTCTCTACATCTTCACCGGAAACTAAAAACACATCTCTTCCGACTATATCTGGATTAAAACACAGATTAGCACTTCAGTGGCCCTTAAATAGCTCTTATTATGGTACTTTTGTAGTTCGACTATGTTGAGGAAATGTTACTTTCTGTATTCTTGTTGTTCTGAGTTTGTACTCGAGGTTGATTCACTTATTGTAAGTCGCTTTGGATAAAAGCGTCTGCTAAATGACATGTGATGTAATGTAATGTAATATAGAACAAAGTATCCAACTGAGACCTACTTTCTCATGTTCGGCTGGTATGTGTATCAGTGTGCCGAAACAGTGGGTCAGTAGGATGAAAGACATTTAGTTTGGACGCTGTACATCCATTCGAGTATAAACGATTGATATATATATCTAACTATTGTCAAACACATCTAGATGCATTGAATAATTACCGTGGCGCTAACCGGCTCGCTATACCGACTCAGTCAAAGGATACTGCAATTCCCTGATGTACTTCTGTATTGCTTCCAGGCGCTGCGGGGTGGTGGTGGTGGGTTGGTATGTAGGCACACTCGGCGTTGGAATCTGCGGGACAGAGCATCCAAACAACGTCCTCAACGCGGGACAACAATCCCAACATTCATTGCGGCCGGAGAGCGTGGCGTCATGTGACCACGGGGCTGTTTCCACGTTCAGCCAACGAATGAGAGCGTTCTCATCGATCTGGTGATGAATGGGTTTAAGGTTTTGCTCTCGGGTGTCTAAAAACATCTGCGGTGTGCAAATGCTCCATGTGGAGTAGAATAGAAACAATATTGTGTTTTACGATGACAAAATACACTACCGTTCAAAAGTTTGGGGTCACTTAGAAATGTCTTTATTTTTCAAAGAAAAGCACTGTTTTTTCAATAAAGATAACATTAATCAAAAATACACACGATACATTGTTAATGTGGTAAATGACTATTTTAGGTGGAAGTGTCTGGTTTCTAATGAAATATCTCCATAGGTGTATAGAGGCCCATTTCCATCAACTATCACTCCAGTGTTCAAATGGTACATTGTGTTATCGCCTTAGAAGACTAATATCTGATTAGAAAACCCGTGCAATTATATTAGCACAGCTGAAAACAGTTATGCTGGTGATATAAGCTATACAACTGGCCTTCCTTTGAGCTTGAAGAACAAAATTAATACTTCAAATATTAATCATTATTTCTAACCTTGTCAATGTCTTGACTATATTTTCTATTCAATTTTCAATTCATTTGATAAATAAAAGTGAGTTTTCATGGAAGACACGAAATTGTCTGGATGACCCCAAACTTTTGAACGGTCGTGTATGTGATCATTCACAGCTGATTATTTCAAATGGCTCACTGCAGTGACACCGTACGCTCAGCATGTTCCCAGGTGTACATTGTGTGAGCTTCACCTGCACAGTGTGACGTGCACCTGCGCTGCTCCCGTCGTGCACAACCAGCGGCGACTCTACACGTCGGACACATCCGACCCTTCGGACACCTTACCTTGGGGAGGTCAGCAGCACCCCGGATCTCCTTCCCCGCGGCGTCTCCGTCGGGGTGTATTCGAGCCACATGGCGCCACATCCTCTCCCACGTCTCCTCGTCCACCGGGAGGCCTCCTCTGTTCACGAAGAAGGGCACTCCTCCATCCCTCAGCTCTTCTTCGCCTTCCTCCTCCTGCTCGTCATCTCTCAGCTCCACTGAGCCCACGACGGGCCTCAGCATCCCTCCTCCAGCAGGAAGCCGAGGCACAGACACGTCCTGGACCTCTCTGGTTAATCTGCTTGCAGGTTTAAATAGGTTTCCGCAGCAGATGGCCAGCTCATGACACCAAGCAGCTTCTGCCTCAATTATTATTTATTTTACAAAAAGTCAATGAGTCTTAAATGTTAAGGGACATTTAGTGTCATGAAGTACAACAAAATGTTCCTTTTTAAAAAAAATAAAGAACGACTTTGCTGTAACTACTCAGCTCTGCTCGTTCATGTGAATGAATACAATAAAACGATATTCAGCCGTGAGACGCGTCGCCTGTTTTATTGCCGATACTGTGGAAGTTGACAATACGCGTTGCCCGTTTCAAGTCGGCCGATGCACCGCCGCGCCGCCTGCGCGAGCGTTGATCTCCGCAGACAACAAAGTGTTACAAACGACTAGTTCCCGGTTCCGTTAGAGGTCACACCGGAGATACCGAGCCGCCGGACCGTCACCTCGACACTCCTCGCGCGTCCCTTCATCTCCGTTTCACCAAATCATCGCCGTCGGTCCTCCGGTGCTCACCGGTTCATTGTTCGCAGACGCTCCCGGTTCAGAGACTGCGGGCTGGACTCACTTCCAACGAGCCGCTCGAGACACTCCCAGAGCCCCGGCTACTGCGCATGCTCAGTGCCGAGCGGATGAGCTCAGCCGTGACAAACGCTGCATTTAGGTACTCCCGGTAAAGCGTTAATCTGAGATCCGCTTGTCAGTTATTCACTTATTTAGGTGCGTTTTGGCTACAAAAAAACAGTACGAACGCAACAGCACCGGGGAATGGTCGGTAAAATCTATAAAAAGGTTTTTAAAAATACCTTCTCCTTTCATTTATATTATATATAACAATAAATAGCATTGTAGGAAAAAAGCACAGACTGTCATTAAACAAGAGCACCCAAAACTAATTAATTAAGACCGAAGCAGATGCGTAAAATTATGAACCTGAAAGTACTTTTGTATTTTTTCCATAGTAAATTTGCATATATGGTCATGTGACAAACTTGCCTCTACATATTTGGTGTGTTGAGAAAAACTGAAGACCTGGACATTGCAACGATCGATTTATTCTCGTAACAAAAAGTTTCATTAAAAAGAAAAAAAAGAAAAGTGATTTGCTGTCAAACCCCAGCCCAACCGTACCGAATCAAACCTCACACTATATTTAATGGACATAAAAGGAGAGTAATAATAAACACAGAACTTTGTCTATTTACAGGTCTAGCTCAGTTGTAGAAATGTTAAACCCTTGGCGCACCGTAGTCATCGGGCATCCGTTCAATATTGTACCTGGATGAACAAAAACAGAAAAAAAAACATGTTAACTGTGTTTTTGATGAAGTCCAGAGTAACAATGTTGTGCAAAAAAAGGCACACGGCTAAAAGTTCCCGTATTTTGAAAGCTAAAGTAAGCACCAGGAAGAGTGTTACCTGTGGTTTGAGATGTACATGATGGGCACGCCGGGGATCTTCCTGACTCTTCTCTTCAGATCTCTGTCCACAGTGGCCAGGATGTAACACTTGTGCTGTGGACATAGATTTATGCTATTGATTTAAACTGTGCCAAAAAGTGCCAAAACTACACAGTGCAACATGCCATACACTTATCCACTAAAAGGATATAATGACTTGTTTTAAATATCAATTACACCTGCGCCTTCGCTGCTATGGCGAGTCAAAATGCCTGGTCTATTGCAAAAAGAACATTACTTAACATATTGTACGGTATTAAAAAGAACAGACATAAGCTGGGGTCTCATTTATATAACAGTACGTAGAATCCCCACTAAATGTCTGCGTACGTTCAAAGGAAAAAATGCACGTACAATAAAACATATTCATATATAAAACATGCGTATGCCTGCCAATGAGCAATTCTTCTTTTTTCTTTTTTTTCCCAAATACTATAAATGTGCGCAGCTTTTCCTACCCAGTACAGGCTAACATTCAACCATAAAGTCAATACAGAGCACTTTATGAATGTTGCAGCATAGAAAGGAGCTGCTGATAAGTGGGTCTTTATGGGAAACCCCGGCATCTATCAAGAGGAAGAACGCGCGCTCACTCCTAATTCTTCCATTAACGCAGTCCTAACCGTGTCCATCGTGCAACATAACACCTTGCGAGTGTCTGCGTTGTATTTATGTTTCCATGCTATCAAATGATCCCGACACAGTGGAACCCACCTCTCATTTTGAAGAAAAAGAGTTTGATAGGTGAACTTTTGTTTTCTTGACATTTTGATTGGGTCCGACGATGAGGATACGGCGTGATCGTGGAGCGACAGTCGCCGTGGTTACTCCTCTGCTCCGGTGGGCTGGAACACTCTCATGAGTCGCATCAGACAGCCGTTTACAGTTTTTCCGTGTACCACGTGCGGTATCGGTCAATGTGTTCACTGCAGCGATTTCACTTACGAACTCATGTTGTACATATGCGCACAGCATTAAAAGGCCTATTGAATACGATATACTCTGTTCTGCATGTTCTTTGACGCTAGTTGATTATTTCATCAGCTGCTCCACAAGTGTCGGTCATGCGGCCTCTTCTTTGCTCCGAGGAGAGCAGACGGCGCTCATAAAACATGAAGCAAAACCTCAAATTTCCATGCAACAGTCCGACTTCAATTCCCCATCTGCGTCACAGATTTCTCGCGTATCCAAAATGTTTGTACACACGGGTCAGAGTTTTTGTAAATGTGCGGTCCTTCTCCTGTCGAGTTTGTCTTTATAGATCACAACTTGTGTGGGAAGTGCCGTCCGCCTCTTCAGGCCCCATTTTGGGTGCATGCAAAGGTTATAAATGAGACCTCTGGTGTGTTGGAGCGCGTGTTCACGGTACACACAGGAGCAGTGCGGCTGCATTGTTGTACACCTTCAGCATTACTTATTTATTAATAGTCAGGTTTATAATTCTGTTCTCATCCTCTAAATGGTTATTGGCATGATCATAATTAACATTCTAAAAATAAACCATGACATTTTCTGAGACTTATCTTAACCCTTGTGTTGCCTTCGGGTCAATTTGACCCGATTCAATGTTTAACCCTCCGGTTACCTTTATATTTACTAACATATTTTACCCTTGAGGTCAATATGACCCCAGCTATTAAAATCTCCAGAAAATTATTAGAATTAATATTGTTTTCCAAGTTTAAGTGTGAGGTACTTTATGTTTGTTTGTTGACTCCCGAAAGAACACCGACATTAAACATTGAATCGGGTCAAATTGACCCGAAGGCAACACAAGGGTTAACGTGAAGATCTCATACCGTTAAAACCCCAATAGCAACAACTTAACAATCAATTATATTACCTGTATTACCCTCTGGACTAAACAGTCATCGGCGTACGTCCCCTTGTGTGTGCACGGGAACCGCTCGAACCGTGGATCCTTGGATATCCTGCCATCAGAAAAACAGCAACATGTTATTATAGGGTAACTTGTGAATTTAGGAGTTCATACCCCAAGAGCAATTATATATATATATTATATATTCAGCAGCTTGTACCTGAGTGCGACTCTGTACTTCATTCCAAGCTTTTCAATCTCAGCCATCACACAGTCTGTGATACATGGGATACCTGGATTGGATAAATTTGCACAAAGAAAAGAATGAATCTGATTATATATACTGTATCAATTAAATTGAGAAAATGGTTAAGATTATCATTAATATTTACGACTTAACAGTCCTTACATTTTGCATACAGGCAGTCCATCATAGACTGAACTATGTCCAGTTTGGCCTTGATGGAGAAGTTGATGAAATTGGTGTCTATCAGAACGTGGTACGGTGGACCAAGCTGAGTATTGTACTGGAAGAACAGACATGATGGGTACTTTGTCCTGCAGAAAATGATGACGGACAAAAAGAAAATATCTCAAGGAAACATCCATCTCAAGTTCTTCATCATCCTATTCAAACTGTTGCGTTGCAAACTTACACTTCTCTCTCCTTGAGCAACGAAGGGTCTTTCTTCTTTTTCTCCTTCGGTTTAGCTCGGTCTTTCTCTTTTCTACAAATCAAACAAGGAGTTATGGTGCTTGCACTCAATTAAGATCCCCACATAGTGTACGTATTCAATCTTTCGTTGTGTCGATTTTGTATTTGATAGTTAGCTGGATTAAAAGGAGGGATAGAGTTGAAGAATAAGACGGTTAAACGGACTGAGTGAAGAAGAAAAAAAGAGCAACTTTGGAAACTCACATTCTGTTATCCTTCGGACTTATCATTCTCTTCATTGCAGCAAACTTCTTTGTTTTCTGCTTCCCCTAGATTTAACAAGGTAAAACACAGATAAATGAATTACGACCAACATAAAACAACCAAGAGTTGCATAGCAGGAGAGAACACTTAAAAACACAAGCTTCAGTGAATAAACATCGACAACCATCTCTCAAAGCCTCACGTTTAATCATTTAAAAACTTAACCTGACATTATTGAAGCATTTCTTTCGATAGCAAGTCATCGTCAAGTAACAGAAGTTACACAAACAAACACTGAATGTGTTAACGCTAGTTAGCTAAACAGCTACATCTAACTCGGGCTACATTCGCGCGTGGCATTTAAACTAAATTAATGTTGAGACCAAGATCTTTGAATCGATTAATCTAAATGATATACATAAACACATAAATCATTTCTATCAGTAGCTGATGTTTCGAAGTGAAACGTTAGGTAAATTAAGTTTAAATGCGTTAGGCGCTAGGCTAGCTCCTTTAGCTCAGTGGCTTGCCTGCTAAAAGGCTTCAACGCCAAATAAATAATTAACTCAATAAGTAAAAAGGGATGTAAATCGTCAAGCCAGTCGCGATGTAACGCAGTTAAAGGTTACATACCATGGTTTTATATTTGAGCTGTCCGATCTGAGTGGAACCTTCTCCTCTCCCCCTCGTGCGCCGTATGGACCCGATTACGTGTGACGTAATCAAACCTCGACACGGTTTCTGCGCATTTCCCGGCTGCTAAGCTAACGCTCAACAGACGAAGGTAACGACGCCGTGTGTAATATAATACATTAATTATATGTTTAACACGCGCAATTGCGGTCTGTGTTTGCGGTGCGCTCTCGAGTGGAGTGGCGTGGACGTGTCGTGTCGCGCGTCCCGATAACCGCCGCGAGGTCAGGCGACGAGCGCGTTGAAACGCTGCGGACCTCGGTAGCTCACGCGACTGCTAGCATCGTGCTCCGGTTCGCTGGTGACTGGAGCTGCGGCTGTCGGCTGGGACGATGCTATCGGATGCTAACTGATGCTATCGGATGCTAACTGATGCTATCGGACGCTATCCTTCGCCTCCAGCTTTACTCGGCGAGCCAGGTGACGATAGTCTGCAGATAATCTGTGTTGGTGATGATGCTCCGCCGCCGGTGTGTTGTAGTTTCTAAAAACGTCATGCGAGCTCCTGCCCGGTAAAGTTCCCCAAAGCTGACCTTTGAGTCGCGTAGCTTTGTGGTTGTTTATGACGGTGGATGACATTTAGAATCGTTGTGACACCGGAGCTCCTCGGGCATCATTCCGTCCGGTCGCGTCCTCTGGACTGTTGGACCGGGTTGGATTGAGAGTGTAATTCAACGTTTACTGGCCCCGTTTCTTTGACTTTGATAAGTTGTCTCGGCTGAACAGAGGCTGGTGAGAGTTGTGTGGTTCTTTCTTCGCTAAGTTATTCATGCATATTGTACTTGCACGTGCTGTTATACTCCCGACAGCCATCACGTCTCCAAGGTGACACTTGAACATTCATGTTTTCTTGACTAAGCGGTTTATTGTGAAGCTGCTCTCCGACGAGCTAAAGTCACAATGTTCCTTTTTTTTAAAGCATTTGTTGCAATTTAAGCATTTTTTGGTCTTTATTTTGGTCCGCTCGTTTCCCACCTAAGCAGCATCTCTCCAATTGTAGGAAACTCGACTTGCCCCCTGGTGTGTGGCATCTTTTCTTTTAGCGCAGAGGGTCTGAGCGAAGGCTGAAAGATGGTCTGATGGACCGCCGCTTCTTCCTGACCTTCCTCTTCTGCTCAGTGTCGTGGATCTTCTTCTGGGAAGTACGCTGGCGGAGAGGAAAAGAGAGTCAGATTGAGGAATGGCTCCAAGGACATAGCCTCTCTCAATACAGGCATCTGTTTGAAGGTCAGTGTCTTACAGTCATCTGCATTTGAGATGTGCTCGGCCTATGCAGAGTAGCAGGTTGGGAGTCTGATCCTCGGCGGGGGAAGCAGCTTCAGTGACCTGCACAAGGACACTTCTGCTCCACGGGTCACTCACCTTCTGGTTCCGATGGTTTCCCGAACGCTTATCCAGTACCTTTCTGAGCTTTTGCAGAAATAGCTAATATAAGCCTCTTGTCGAACTGGACTTACCTGTTTAATGCAAGGCGATTGTGTTGCTTATCAGAGATTTTGGTGTTGCTTTATGAGATGCATGTGTGCGTGGACAATCAACCCAGGCTTAAATGATTGTTAAAATACACTCATCAGTATTTAAGCACGAGCTGGGGGCATTTCCGACGCTGATTTGTTGGCCCGCATGTGATTGGGGATTCTGATGTGCTGTTCATGTGTCATCCAGATGTACAGACACTGGAGGAACTGAGTCTGAGTGCACTGAGCCGTCTGGAAGAGGTGGTGACGGAACAGCAGTGCTGGAGGAAAATTGCAAAGGCCCACATCCAGCTGCTCCGAGACTTTGCCTTCCAGGAGTGGCTTTGCTCCCAGAGCCTGGGGCACTATTACCATACGTAAGCAATATAAGGGCTCGACTTAAACACGGGTAGCTTTTCTTTTTCGGGAACAATTTCTCGTTGGCTCGTCATGAATGTTTGTTTTTCTCAGCAGAGACTTTTTTCTTTGTGTGTCTTGGACTGGTTATGCGGTCATGCGTCTGCCAGTTAACACAGGATGCATTTACACACGTCCACTTGAGGGCAGCCTCGGCTTTCACAGCTGACTGAGTTTGCTGACTGAGCTGTGGAGGCTGCGTTTTTCCAGAGGGTCACTGCAGTAAAAATGTATTCTTCAGAGACTGAGTGAGACCCTGCAGCAATGCAGGTGTTTATGTATGTGCTTTGGGTCCTCTATATTGATGCAGCCAGAACCGGCTATGATAAGTAGTTGTAGCATTATGTAAACGCTGCCTCAGTCAACAAGGTCAACTGTCTTTTTAAAACACACGTCGTGTCGTGTCTTTGTGTGTCTCGGGAAAACAGTTTGATATGGGTAAAGGAACACTTCCTGAAGGTTGTGTCTCTCCTGATATTGCTCCCTCCCGCTGCTGTTTTGATTGACTGGACTTTAAACCTTTACTGATGGCACAATGATGACATTCAGTCGATCAGAGAAGAACCGTGAGGTAACAGAAGATGATCTTTGCACGGATTTCTTAGCTAAAACATGCTGTAAATGGGGATTGGTTGCAGATTCACATATGCCTCTCATTACTTGTCAGATAATTAGTGTAATTATGAATAAGATGATAAAATATATGCAATTATATACTTTAATGAAAAAGTATATAACGTTTTTTTTTTCATCATCAATTCAGTTGATTTTGTATAAAAATTACAAATTTGCCTCAAAGGGCTTTACAATCTGTACACGTATGACATCCCTGTCCCAGGACCTCACATCGGATCAGGGAAAAGTCCCAAAAAATAAAACTCTTCCCGGGGAAAAAAGAGAAGAAACCTTCAGGAGAGCAACAGAGGAGGATCTTTCTCCAGGATGGACGGGTGTAATAGATGTCATGTGACCAGAAGTAATCATTACAGAGTTACAACAAATTCAATAAGCATGAGTGTATGAGTGGTTCGTCGTGGGCATCCAGACCTCCGTGATCCATCAGGCAGATGGAGGTAGAGGAGGAGTGGGCGGGGCATCAGCAGGGCCATGGCATCAGACCCGGCCAGGTCCAATGGACCCTCTGAGACGTGAAGTCACAAAGACTCCGGGGAGTTAAACACAGTGTAGATAAACAACCACGCCACACACTAAGAACTGGATGCAACAGCGTGCTGGTAACTTCCCATGTAGTGATATGATAAAAGATAAAGAAGGAAAAGTCAGATACTTCAGTTTTGTTGAAAAATCTCTTTCGTTGTCACTAAAGTACAATTAATACTGCTAGAAGAATCATTATCAAGATAATATTGTGTGCTACCATCATTTCACACAATGAAAGGTGAGTTGAGCACAAGCCAGTTCTAAAGCAAAGGTAGAAGCTTTGCCATGCAAGAGGATGTTTTTTTAAATGACTGGTTGCCATCATTTATCTGCTGAGCATTTTTCTCTGCTGTGCTTATCGAGACCTTTCCAGTCCTTTGGTGCAACATGCCGCCCCGTCTCGCTACACCCTGTTGGTGACTCACGAGTCGAGCTGATAACATTGA
Organism: Pseudoliparis swirei; assembly: GCF_029220125.1. Classification (NCBI taxonomy): domain Eukaryota; kingdom Metazoa; phylum Chordata; class Actinopteri; order Perciformes; family Liparidae; genus Pseudoliparis; species Pseudoliparis swirei. Next base: position 3,816,133 of record NC_079398.1, read on the forward strand.
TGAAGAATTTTCGATGTGGGAGAACCTGTTGTGTGCACTCGATAGACGTGAAGTTAGCAGTCATGTTCGGGTTGTTTTATAAAGGCTGCACTTGTATAAAGTTCTCTCATTCCTGTCGATAATCCACTTCATATACGTTCACTTTTCCCTCTGCAGACTGAAGGACTTGCGTTGTCGGAATCTGGATGATCTGGCTCAGTTTGACAGTCAGCTGCAGCTGTCTCTAGCTGGCTGGGGATACTACTACGAGGACTACATTAAGTTGTCGACGGGCATCAGGATTCTCCAGAACTCCCGGAGGAGTCGTGACCAGGACTACGAGATCCGGCTGGTGCACAGCCTCGCTTTGAGGCGTCTGAATGAGAGGTGGACAATCGGTGAGATCCGGATCCTTTTCTGCCCTAGTTTGTGCTGCTTTCCTCAGCTGCACGTTATCGAAAGGCATTTTGATATAAGATGGATTGAACCATTGGTAAGTGTTGCATGTCATTTAAATGTAGGGGAATGAAGTGTTGTAACGGAGAAGTTCAGCCCAACACCAGTTTGTCTTTTTCTCTCACAAAACCACGGTATTCCTTCTCCTCAAGGATGATTGTCGGGTTATATGAAACAATACATGTGTTTCACTTTATAGCATTCTTATTACATTGTGTAGTCTCGCTCATGGCCTGGTTTTAAACATGCATATCACATTTCAAAACTGGCCACTTGAAATACACCATTTCCTGACTTTTTGTTGCTTCATTTGACATACCATGTCAAATCTAGTGGTGCTGATATCCATCCTGGGGTTATGTATTCAAAAAGTAAAACCATAGAGATTTAACCAGCAGGAACTGTGTACTGTCTTACTTTTCCCTATTCATTGGTACAATGTCCTATTGTCTTTTCAGCGGGAGCTCTCATATTTGGCTGTACTGTGGCGCTGTGCTTCTTGATAAGGGACCTCATGTTTTACGTGATTGGTGAGTCCTGTGTCAGCTGTTTGGATTGGGGTGGCGTTTGTATAGCCAAAGTGTCGCCATAAACCCACATCAAATCCAAATGATTTCAAAAGCAAATAAATACCTTTTCATGTATTGTAATTTGTAAACAACTTTCCTTTTGTGCGTGTTCCCTTCTCGCGACAGGTGGAATTACTGTTTCCATCATAGCGTTTGTCTTCACCATCAAGTTCCTGTGTGAGCTTGCAGCGAGGGTTGTCAGCTTCCTGCAGAATGAAGATCCCGGGCGACGCAGCGACCGCAGCATCTACGACTATGTCCGGGGAAACTACCTCGACCCACGCTCCTGCAAGGTGTTTTGGGACTGGAAGGAACCACAGGAAGTGGGGCAGACCATCAGCTTCGGTGTCCAGGTGACGCTTGACTCCGAATGTGCCGACGCTAAAGACGTACCGTACCTCTTGGTTCTAGTCGAGTTGACTTTCTAACAAGTGGCGTACGTATGCTGCAGTGACGCTGACGTCTAAAACGTCCTTGTGTGGTCTCTCTTGTGCTTCCGTCTTAGCTGTTCTACAAGAACGGCCAGCCTTTTCCGGCCCACCGGCCTGTGGGTCTGAGGGTCAACATCACCCACATCGAACTGGCTCTGGACATCCCTGTGACACAGGAGGTTCTGCAAGATCCAGAGTCCAATGTGGTAAAAATCGCCTTCACTGTGCGCAAGGCCGGACGCTACGAAGTTGCTGTCAAGCTTGGTGGCCTCAATGTGGCCTACAGCCCGTATTACAAGATATTTCAGCCAGGTATTCCTTCTGCGTGTGCTTTGAGATCCAACTCACATTTTGTGGCATGTGATTATTAATTTGACACGCTTGTATTTCTCATCGAGTATTTTTCTGTCCTTTTTTTATTCACTTCAGGTCCAGTTGTCCCATGCAAAACCAAGATAGCCTACCATTTCTCCACCCTGGTGCTAACAAATGGCCAGCAGCACACGTTGCAGGTTGAGCCCAGAGACGAGTACGGGAACCCCACCAGTAACTCCACGTCTCTCACGGATGAATCCAACTACAGTGTCCATTTGCACTCTGTAAGTTATGCAGTTCACTGTCATTTGAACATTTACTTTGTGATTCTGACTTTAATAAATAATAATAAAGCATTTATTTTCACCTTTCTGCTCCCAAATTGCACATTTCACTAGCTTTACAGTGTAGCACAACAGGCTGGAATTCATTTTGTTTTCCCGTCCCCGCAGCTGGGCACGGTGGATGACGACAGCCTGGAGGACTACTACAGTCAGTCAGTGACGCTCAATAAGCAGCAGTGCCAGGTTCTGCTGAAACTGACCCTGAGGAAGACGGGCTGCTTCAGGGCCCACATCTCTTACAAGGGCGAGCCGCTCAGCAACGGGGAATTTAACATTATTATTCTCAGTGGTGAGCGGCCGATACATGCAGAGGACAAATACACCACGGTTGAAGAAATCGCGGCATGAAAATGCGGTGTACTTATCAACATCTAATACTCATACCGTCATTGCATATTTCAGAGAATGAGAAGACCTGCGTGGAGAAGAATGTGTCCACTCCAGGCACAAGCATCTACTTCGAGGCGTACCTTTACAGCAATGGGAACTACAGTTCCTCATGGCAGTTGCCACCCTCCTCTTTACTGGCTCCCCAGAGGAGGCCCTCCACGGGAGAAGAGGAGGAAGAGCACGACTCTCCTGTGGAGGGACAACCTGAGAAGGTCAAGAAACCAAAAAAGGTCTACTGTTACATATCGCCAAAGGTAAGTGGCCGGCGTAAAAATTGTTAATTAGTAGGAATTTTGGACTACAAGGAAGTAAAAAATGCTTTATTTGAGACTTTTATGCCAAACAGCAACTCTCCGTGAAGGAGTTCTACCTGAAAATTATCCCATGGCGCCTTTTCACCTTTCGAGTATGTCCAGGAACGAAGGTAAGCGGAAGTAACGTCAGAATCCTGGACAACAGGCCACTGTGATGGCGTTTGGCAATCTCCCAGTAAACCGCCGCTCTCTTTTCAGTTCACCTATTATGGCCCTGACCCGGTTCACAAGTACCTAACTCTAGTGGTGGATGATGGGATACAGCCTCCTGTGGAGCTCAGCTGCAAAGACCGGAACATCATGGCCGCCACCTTCATTCGCTTCCTGCACAAGAACATCGGTTTGTTTGAGTCTCGAGCCGCACGCGGCGCACACCGTCTCTGGGCCGCGGCAGTAAGTCGATGGTGTCGTCCGCAGGTGGCTCCGAAACCTTCCAAGACAAAGTGAACTTCTTTCAACGTGAACTCAGGCACATCCACTCCAAGAGACCTCGCACCAAGACCTGCCTAAAGATCACGCGGCACTCCATTCTGGACTCGGTGAGGGCCGCGTCACCGCGCCGCACGTCCGTGCGTTACGAAAACAGCCAAACAGTCGTGGTGGTTTTGACTCGTCTGTCTGTCCCTCTTTGCTCAGTCCCTGAAGGCCACGAAGAACTTCTCCGTGTCGGACTGGAGTAAGAACTTTGAGGTGGTCTTTCAGGACGAGGAAGGTAAACGACACATCTGAATGTGGTTGCCGGAGCTTCACGCTGTGTTCGGCGTGTCCGTGAGCTCCAATTGAGTGTTGAGCATTTTTGCTGTTGCAGCAAAACACTAAAAAACCAAAAAGGTCTTTAAAATTGCATCGGAATGAAAGTTACAGACGCACCTTTCTCTGCAGCGCTGGACTGGGGAGGGCCTCGAAGGGAGTGGTTTGAGCTGGTCTGTAAGACCCTCTTCGACACCTCCAACGAACTGTTCACCCGCTTCAGCGACAACAACCAGGGCCTGGTGAGTTAGTCTTTGCACCTCCCTCCACATCTAACACCACTCATCTCATCCGATGAAGAAACTAGAACGGGCACTCGGTAGAGCGCATACCTTCGCATATCACAAGATTGGGCATTGAATTATGAACATGTTGGCATTAGTTGCATGCCAATTGGATACAAATTGACCGTGCTATGGTAAAAAGAAGATTTTGACCTTTTTATGACCTTGACCTTTGACCCGATCGATCCCAAAATCTAATCAAATGGTCCCCGGATAATAACCAATCATCCCACCAAATTTCATGCGATTCTGTTTAATACTTTTTGAGTTATGCGAGTAACACGCATACAAATAAATAAATACACGGCGATCAAAACATAACCTTCCGCATTTTCAATGCGAAGGTAACAAGAGAGCATTCCACTCCGCTCTGCAGGTGCACCCCAACGCCGAGCGGCCGGCCCTCCTGCGCCTCAAGATGTACGAGTTTGCAGGTCGCGTCGTCGGGAAGTGCTTGTACGAGTCGGCTCTCGGCGGCGCCTACAAGCAGCTGGTCCGGGCGCGCTTTACACGGTCCTTCTTGTCCCAGATCATCGGCCTCAGGATGAACTACAAGGTATGGACCGCGGTACATTCCCACAGAAAAGATGTTTTCCTCGGCCGCTGGAAGGGTTTCATTGTTTACGCCTTGTTGTCAGCTCGTCAACTTCTCGACATTCCTCACGAAGCCGACAGACCTGATTTGTTTCTCGGCATGATTGATTTCATGGAAAAGAAGCCAACGTGTTTTGCTATTTCCCCAACGTACGGTTTCAAAGCGGAGGACTAAAGCCGACCCGATCATTTTTGTGACCTTCCATCAGGATGATGAAATGCTCTTTGTTTTAAAAAAAACGCAATTTTCCTGTGTTTTCGTTTCATTTTCCACACGCAGTACTTTGAGACGGACGACCAGGAGTTCTACAAAACTAAAGTCTGCTTCATCCTAAACAATGACGTGAGTGAAATGGATTTGGTGTTTGCCGAGGAGAAGTACAGCAAGTCGGGACAGCTGGAGAAGGTGAGGCAACACTTTGGGAATGACCCCTCCCCCTATTTAGATGGGAGCAATAATCCAAAGAAAAGAAACCATATTTCTCTTTTGGCAACCGTTTTTATTGAAGTCGGGGAGTTGCGAGTTTATCTAAAGCTTGTTGTAAAATGCCACACAATAACCGTCTGTGTAACTTCCCATGTCGAGTGCTGCTTTTTATTGAGATACATACATATATATACAGGACTGTCTCAGAAAATTAGAATATTGTGATAAAGTTCTTTATTTTCTGTAATGCAATTAAAAAAACAAAAATGTCATGCATTCTGGATTCATTACAAATCAACTGAAATATTGCAAGCCTTTTATTCTTTTAATATTGCTGATTATGGCTTACAGCTTAAGAAAACTCTAAAATCCTATCTCATAAAATTTGAATATTTCCTCAGACCAAGTAAAAAAAAAAGATTTATAACAGCAAAACAAAATCAAACATTTGAAAATGTGTTTCCAGGTGTTTCGAGTTAATTAGACGATTCAAGTGATTTGTTTAATACCCTACTAGTATACTTTTTCATGATATTCTAATATTTAGAGATAGGATATTTGAGTTTTCTTAAGCTGTAAGCCATAATCAGCAATATTAAAAGAATAAAAGGCTTGCAATATTTCAGTTGATTTGTAATGAATCCAGAATGCATGACATTTTTGTTTTTTTAATTGCATTACAGAAAATAAAGAACTTTATCACAATATTCTAATTTTCTGAGACAGTCCTGTATATATATATATATATATGGCTCCAAACTGTTATTTACTTTTCGATGAAAAGGAGTTGGCCGTTCATGCTAATGCTGTCGAGAGTTCTGACACCAGGCCTCCTCTCATCTTCCCTCTCCTGGCCACTTCTCAAAGACGTTTATATCGTGCCACATGTTCTCTTGCAGGTGGTGGAGCTAATATCGGGGGGATCTCAAATTGCTGTGAATAATGAAAACAAGATGCATTATCTCAACCTGCTGGCCCAGTACAGACTAGCCAGCCAGGTGAGAGATGAGGTGGAACACTTCCTGAAAGGTGAGCAAACCAGCACAGCTGCAGCCTGCCACTGCCTCTGCCAGATCCTCTAATTTGAGGTCTCCGGTAATGTGCGCGTAATTAGTGTAATTTCCTGTTCAATTGCAGGCTTGAACGAACTGGTTCCAGAAAACCTGCTCGCCATATTTGATGAGAATGAGTTGGAGGTATGTGTGATTAATATAATAAAATCCAGTTGATCTTTGGAACACCGCCGGGTAATAGTTATTTGTTTTCCTTTTTAATGTCTTCAGCTGCTGATGTGTGGCACCGGTGACATAAACGTGCAGGACTTCAAGACCCACGCTGTGATCGTTGGAGGATCGTGGCACTTCAGAGAGAAAGTATGTCACAGGAACTGTTCCTCCATTTTCTTCCCACAGCAGGCCGGGGATGTGAGTTGTCGTCGGCATTGTCGAGCGTGTCCCCCCGATTGTCTCCACAGGTGATGAAGTGGTTCTGGGCCGTGGTGTCCTGCTTCACCCAGGAGGAGTTGGCGCGTCTGCTCCAGTTCACCACCGGCTCCTCTCAGCTGCCCCCGGGGGGATTCAACACCCTTTGCCCCTCCTTCCAGATCATCGCCGCCCCCACACACAGCACCTTGCCCACTGCACACACGTGGTGAGTAGGAACGCTTAAAGGAGGAGGCTCGAGGCTTTGGGGACCAACATGTCGGTCTGTTCATCCAGACTGATCCAAACAACAACAACTACTTGACTGGAACTTTTTACTGACATTTTAGGTCCCCAGAGGATGAAATGTACAGCTTGTTTCCATGTTTAAAGTGGAATATCTTAACATCTCCCTAATGGAAATGCACGTAGAAACTCATTGTTCTCCGATGATGTAACATAATGAGTTTGGCTCTCTGTCTTTTCTCTAATGTCATCATCGGTTACATTAATTTCATCTTTACATTACATGTCGTTTAGCTGACGCTTTTATCCAAAGCGACTTACCATCATGTTGCATTCATACACCATAGACACTCATACAGGGAGCCATTCAGGATCAAGTGTCTTGCTCAAGAACACATGACTAGGGCATTCTCTCTCTCTCTCTCTCTCGCCACTAGAGGCCTAACATGGCCAAAAGAATCATTTAAAATGTTTCGATTGTCGATAAAGTTATAGAATATCACTATTTTAAATAGTTTGGATCTACAAATGTTTTAATTAAGTGACAATGAGCATCATCTAGAAATGTTACAGTAATGATTGGGATGTAAACATCAGCTGACTGTTGTCCAACGTTTCGATCTAGTTTTAACCAGCTGTGCCTCCCGACGTACGACTCCTACAAGGAACTGCACAAGTTGTTGAAGCTGGCCATCAGCGAGGGCAGCGAGGGCTTCGGCATGCTCTGACTCGCCCATCGCCGGCGCCGCTGGACCGGTTTCCTGCGTTCAGCAGTGGGCTTCCTGGCAGAATCCCCCAGACTCCCTATGGATGCTCTCTCAGGAGGAGAGTCACAGAAGACTGTCCTGAAACTGGAACTCAACATATGAACTCTAATGCATCTGTTTGTATATAAAATATCTCTCTTTAAAAAAAAAAAAAAAGAAGGAAACCAGCAGCTGCTGTAAAAAGGTGAGGTTTGGGCTCGTTGTATTTCTTAATCCTAAAGTTTGCTTAGTTTTATATGTTTGAAAGACACGCTGTGCGAGGAAAGGCCTCGAGTATTACGTCACAACTGCTTCTTTTGCATTTTGCAAACTGAGGAACACTTAACAGCGGCCGGCCTCCATGTGGCGTCCAGCACTTCGGCCTTAATCGATCAGGGACGGATGTGTGTTTGTAGATATATAATATCACTCTTTTATTCCAATACTTGTACATACTCGTGTGTATACATCGGTTTTCATCTTATCTTTCCGGTTTGACGTTAAGGGAGAAGGGATTTCTTTATTGTTGCACATTTCGATGGATACATTACTTTTGCTTTCTTTCTTTTTTTAAATTATTCTCAAAGAAGGAATGGGTTTAAAAAAGAAGCCAAGTCATTTCTATTGTTTATACATGTTTTTAACTTATTGCATCTTAAGCAATATTTGTGTTGACCCCGTTTGTCCGGAGCTGTAGATGTTGTTTTATAACCGGCCTTATCCACGCCCCTTGCATCTGACTGTCCAGAGAGGTGCGTAGCGAGGAGAAGCAGAGTTGGCGATGGTAAGTCAAAGGTTTATCACAGCATTTCTCCTGTTTGTGTCCATCTATAACACGCATGTTGTTATGTACGCCGTCTGCTTCTCATGTTTTGATTCACAAGCTGTTCTGGGAGTCACCACCAAACGGCCACGCCCACGCATCCACTTCATAGCTCCTCCTTCCTTTAGTCGTATCCCGCGTCTTCAGGGACTCGGAGCATTATGTCAGTTCAGATTATGTCCCCGTTTGTTTTTCTTTGTTATTATAAAACTATTTATTTTTAATGTTAGTGTTGTCGATATCCTGAGCCAACAGAGTTGTTTTTCTCCTCTTTTTTTTTTGCCGATTGTGCAGCGATTCCTTTGCTTTTCCAGAGTTGACATGTTCAGTAGCCACTTGGTACCCGTCACACGGTTTGTAGAGCGTTCAGGTCAAATCATTGTTTAGATTCAGAAGCGTAAAGTTAATGTCCGATTCGTCCCGATAGTGTTATGAACATGAACATTTGAACACGTTCACATTCCCCACAGAGCACTCCGGGTCAGCTCGCCCGGGCCACCGGGACATCTCACTTCACGGCGGCTGACCGGCGTGGCAGCAGGTCGGCGTCTCTTTGTGTTTGCTCACCGGTCGACTCGTCACCGAGCTGGCCCTTCACAGCGCTGAGAGGTTTAGAAGAGGATCTATGGAGTCGTGTTTATTTGGGTTGTGCAATGTTGACCGAATCTACTGAGAGCGGTGGGAAAAGTGCTTAATAAAATGTTCCATGACGGGTGTGTTGTCTGCACCAGAACCAATGGCTGATATCACATTCACGCCAAGTAAACGTAGTGTAAGTGTTACACACATTCGCTGTTCCATCAGATATGTCCATGATAAACAAATATGAAGGTTTGTCCCGTAGTTTTATGTTCTCATTAAATGTTTTGAGTTCCATCAGCACTCCTCTGTTTTATGTTTGTGGTTTTTCTGGGTTAGAGGCCAGAGTGTGACTAGATATTTCCCTCTGACCTTTAAAGCTGGGATACTTTTTTCTTTCCTTTTTTTTAAAGGACAAGCCTCTGGCGAATGTTTGAGATTCTCTGCACTGCAGGTCCTTTTTTTGTTTATGGAAATAAAAAAATAATGAAATACATTTTTAATCCGTATCTCACTTTTTGTGCTTTTGTCTGATTGCGTTAAAACCCGCGTGACCACACAATCACACACACACACACACACCTCTCACCTTCAAGTCTGGATTTGGACTTTGAGATTGTTCGTGGAGCTGAGAATGCAGACCAGTCTACAATTGCCAAGAGTACTTTGAGACGGGACTAAAGGTGTACACAACAGAATTAATAATGTTCACAAAGTGTCATCCTCGTATCCAGGTAAAGAACAGAACGTGTGTGGTTTGTGAAGACTCATCACTTGCAGCAATTCAATTCAGTTTATTTGTAGAGCCCATTTTCACAAATTAGAAATGTGTCTCAGAGTGCTTTACAATCTGTACATATAGACATCCCTGACCTTTGACCTTTGACCTCACATCGGATCAGGAAGAACTCCCAAACAACCCTTCAGGGTAAAAGGTCAGAACCCTTGAGAGAACAGAGGAGGATCCCTCTCCAGGATGGACAGGTGTAATAGATGTCATGTGACCAGAAGGAATCATTACACACTAATTAAAACACAGGAACAACACAATGAATATGACAGTGTGTGAATAGTTGGTAGTTGGAATATTCCACCATCCAGACCTCCACCATCCATCAGGCAGACGGAGGTAGAGAGGAGTGGGCGGAGTCTCAACAGCACTTTTCTTATGTGGGACAACATGGTATTGATTAAGAGAGAGAGATTACATTGTGTTAAATATAACCATATCAATACATATAAAGAATCATCTAAACTCATTTCTTGAGGTGTCGCCTCTCGGCCAGCAGAGGTCATGTTTCAACCACCAGGGGGCAGTGGCTCGACACGTGACTCGACCAGAGGACACGTGTCTTCTGGAGGGACAGCTTCAAGCAGGATGACGAGGAGCTTTCTGTCTTCAGCTGACCCTTCACAATTCCATTCTTCGACATTGCAGACATTTCTCATTTCCCCCACGCACACACAACACATACCTCGAGAACACGTGAAAATAAACACGGTTCATTCAAACCTGCTGGTTCCACCTCAGCTGAAGGTCTTATGGAATCCGTCTTCTGAGAGCTGCACTGCGGATGAAATGTGATAACACCGAAACTGAAAAACAAGTGCTCCCTTTCCTTTCACCGCGGTGGCGTGACTGACGGCCGTATCGGCACGAGATGTTATGGGAATATGCTCTCGCGTTGACTGAATGTTTGCAGTGTCTGATGATGACCGTTGAAAATGGCTTTGCTTGACGGCTGTGGACATGCCGGCCCCCGTGTTCCTGCCGCGTCCCCTCACTGTGGGCCGAACACTATCAGGAGCGGGCTGAAAGGCATCTTGAAGTACTTGGAGGTCGCTGTCCCGCTCTTTAGTCTTGGCATACACCTGTCTATTTGCAAAATGGTCTGTCTCAAATTCCCCCCAGGAATGCTTGCTAAAGAGGGACCACGAATCAGAAAGTCATCCTCTGGCACTCATGAGGAATAATGTACCGTGTTGGACTGCTAGTCCCTCCCCAGAGAACACGTGGGAGATCGCTTGACAACAATACTGCGCATTTTTGTGAATTCAACCAATTCAAAAGGAAAAACATGTTTTTCTGACATTTTCCGTGTAAGCCTACTATTCTATAAACATCTCCAGACCTGACTGCAGCTCGGTTTTGGGGTTCGGGGGTTGCCAAATTCCAGGGGTGATCCAACCAAAGAATGTAAACTTGATCGAAAGCACAGTGCCTCATCGCCCATCTCTGAGTCAGACACCCTGCCTCGGAGGAGATGTCCATCAGCTCCTCTGATCAAAGATCTTCTCCTCCGGCAGTAAGTCACAGGGCACAGAACACAAACATGGCACGCTTTGAGTATCTTTAGATCTTGACCGCTCAGCAATGGGCTTCCCATTCCAACATGCAGGTCTTCATTACCTGATTGGATGCCACTGATTACCTGCCAACTGGATTGGCTGCAGGTATTCATCATCTGCGATGATTTGGCTGATTTGGAGGCCAATCTCAATCAGCGTTGTTGAAGGACAGGAGAGCGTCGCTCCAGCAGCAGACCTGGCCTGAACTTCTCCCCAGGAAGTTTACCCTTCACTGTCCAGTGATCTGACTTCATGTTTCATGTGAAAGGTCCTTAAGGTCTTAGTCCACACACAGGTAAACTTCAGGTTTCTGTGTGTGAGCAAAATAAAAGAGATCTCTTGCTTCTTTCCCTAAATTGAGGGGGAATCTTCCTCATCTGTGTTGCCTGTAGTTACCTTATCAGGTTTTTACCGGCTCCCTTTATGACCGTCTCTGCAGTCGATGTTGTTGAGGGTTACGGGGAAAGCGGCGGTGAGAAATGCGCAACACAGCGATGACACTGGGCTGGCGACTAAGTGCGGCAAAGGAATGTATGGATGGGATGCCGCTGCTGATTAAAGATGTTTTCTTCCTCTCCTCTTGATATTTCACAGATTCCTTGTTGCTCCTATCAATCCCCTGGGATGTAAGTGCTGAGACCTGACTCTCAACACCCGAGCCAAGATGCTGCAGGTCCACTCTGAACATGTTGTACAGATGTTCATGGCCCCCAGAGGATGATTCCTGTTGGCTTTTGGGATTCCTTGACTGTTCCTGTAGCGTGAAATGTGTCAGCAACTAAAACAAATGTGTCCCTTCACGGTTTGATCAAGTGCCAACATCAACCTTTCCCTTTGTCCAACGCTGTGGTTTATGACCAAATACCTACAAAACTAATAATAATCGTATCGGTCTCAGATGTGCTGTCTTAAAATGGCTCAATATGAAGATATGCTGAGCATTTAGCTCAACGCTGCTGTTCCTATATTACTGTACCTATACGCCTCACAGGACCGCAGGCCCGGAGACTAGCTGTAGACTCTAAGTCTTCAATGCCGCCGCCTCATAGCCACGTCAAATTGCCCCTTTAACTGCACATGCATCTAAAAGGCTTCGGATGGTTCCAAAACCACAGAGAAGAGCAGCGTCGTTTACGGCTTAGAGTCTCAAGGTCAGCACCGAAGTCACCGTCATTAATCCTGACTTCCACAGCTATAGGAATAGAAAATAAGCACTGCTCGATGGAATGCTCGCCCCCCCTTAATGATCTTGAGTGTGCCAAAGCCTGGTGGACACTGGCCAGGAGAGCCTGGCATTGGCCCTCTTTCCAACCACAGCTACTGGAAGCCAGTAGAGCTTCAGGCCACTGGGTTGATCCTGAACACTGGAAGTCTCCAAGTCAATCCCGCTCAGCCAAGTGGTCACGTTCGACCACACATCCACATGGACGGAGCCAGGATGCTGCAGTCTGAAGTAACTCTAAATCAGGGGTGCTCACACTTTTTCAGCATGCGAGCTACTTATATTATGTTATATATATATGTATTTATTTATATACACACAAAGTAAACCCTGAAAAAGCAGGGTTGTCATATTTTGTTTGACTGTAAAAAGTAATTTACAGTGAAAAATTGGAGTAAACTCATGAGCAAGAACAGCTGATGTGGTGACGTCATCAAGTTAGCTGCTGTTCCAATCGCAGAAAGACCGTCCTCCCGTCCTCCCGTCCTCCGGACTCTGGACTCCCAAGACCAGACTCCAAAAGAACACAAGTCTGTACTCAGTGTACTTTGAATTGAGAAACGGCTATTGTCACTGTAAATAACCCCTTAAAAGGTGTATTGTTTCGTGTTGATTGCCTTCTTTTGTATCTGCTTTATTGGTTTTGAATGTATGCCTTTTTATATTGTATTGTTTTAATGATTTTGTATATGTTTTAATCTACTTCCTCTTAGAGCTAAATCGGAGTTTTTTTCAGCGTGAGAAATACGATGTGTGGCGGGAGTGCGTGACTTAAGACCGAAATGCGTGAGTCTCACGCTCAATGCGTGACACTTGAGAGCCCTGCAATTACTTCTGCTGTAATCTGGTGCTTTAGAGAAAATTATAGGGTGGCCAATTTTTTTTTATGTCATGCGATCTGCCAATACTACGCCGCGATCGACTGGTAGATTGCGGCGATCGACTGGTAGATCGCGATCGACGTATTGAACACCACTGCTCTAAAGTATGGGGATCCAAAGAGTGTCTCACTGGATGTCAAAGACTAGTTACTGTCCCGCTGCACCTAATAGAGGAGCTGGACTTGGGGTATCCAAGAGCAACTGCACTGCAGTACCTATGGTTCCATATTTGTGAACGAACCAGCGTAGTGGTCGGTGGTTTAGGCCACACCACAACAATGTGGAAGTTAGTCATCTTTTCATGCCAACGTTAGTCAACTCTGACTTTCTCCAGTTCGAGGATGAGGTTTTCAGTGAGGTTCACTGACCACAGCCGTGCAACCTCAACAATAGCCACATCTGGCCTCCACATTTGCCATTTCCTTTTGTGTACAGATCAGCTTACAGTGTGTTTACAGTGCAGAGCCACATATCACCTCCACCTTCGCTGTGCCGTGAAGTCCAACCTGTTGCCAGGAAAACGGTCTGACGGCAGCATCAAAGACGCCGGAGGATTGTTGTTGATGGGGTTTTGCGTTTGCGTGAGTTTTGCTTGGCTCAGAGAAGAAGCGTGTGAGAGTCTGAACGCGTCACACTACAGACTGTTGGATTTACTCGAGGGGAACTGCCTGAAACCAGCGAGTTAGAGATGTATACACTAAAAGGAGAGGTGCAGCACACCTTCTGGAAACTGCTGATTAAGGGAAGTGCGCTCCAGTCCGCTGCCAAGTCATCCTGAATAGGGATGGTCGGCACAGGGACCACCCCGTCGAGGCAGGGGAACAGACGGAGGCTCTGTTTGAACTGACAGAAAGATTGACTGCATCCCACCAGCCGCCGCTTCCAGGACGTGTCGCTCAGTTCAGAACCCCCGAGAAAGAGACGTGTTTGCAGTTTTTTTCCCCCAGCTACATGTTCACACGAATAGCAGATGCACATGACAGCACCGGACGGTCATTGCTGGATGTAAAAAGTTGGATTCAGTGTATGTAATCACGAGGAACGCACCACATGATATTTTTCACAAATCATTCCTCCTGCAGGTCCCCGTCCTCATAAAGTTATCAGGTTCCAGGTGCGAGGCGGCCTGCGGAGGACGTGATGTAACTCATCCAGGCTCCCCTCTGCTTTCTGCGTTAGCATTGTGGGTCATGGCAGGAGTCCCTTCCTGTTTCAGGGTGTCAGGGTGATGATGAGGAAACCATCCAGGACACTCTGGGGAGGACGTTAAAGGCCAGAAACAAGCGAGGACATGAGAGAGGCCACGGACACGGCAGAGAGTGTTTGCTTTGCTCCGGGTGTGAGCTGTGCAGGGACCTGCCTGTATATTTGTCTTTTTATGGCGAATGGTTGAAAGCGAGGCTCCGCAGAGGAACCCCCATCGAGGTTCATCACACTGCGACACCAAGAATATCAGCAAGAAACTGGCATCTCAGTTTAAAGACCTTTCGCTTCTTCTCATTTGCCGAACACATGACTTCACACATTTGTTTACATGATGAGATATGACTCATTCTCTTTGAGTTATTGCAAAGAAAAGAGTGTTGTGTTTTATGCTGTGACTGTGGGAAGTTAATGGGTCTTTGTAGATAAGAGACATCTGGCGCTAACAAAACAAAGAATGCATTTCGTGCGTTACAGTTTTCAACAGACACATCAACGTAAAACGGAACAAATGCAACAGACATGTTCGGCATTACTGTGAGAATTATCACTCCAATTTGCTGTTCAGAGGTTGCAATCCCCACAACTTTCTTTCCCAGCTTTACTCTGTGAATCATCCTCCATGTTTCAAGTCGTCCGTTCAACATGTCGAAGCCAACCTGCTGGACTGGACATCCACATTTCATCAGATACACCGAGCGCCGTCCGTGGCCTGCGGTCGAGATAGTTTCCATCCGCCGGATTAATCTGTAATCTTGTTGCAGTCTTTAGAGAATGCAACAGTAAGGTTTTTGTGGCAAAGTAAACATTACATCAGCAAAGAATTTGCCCAGAAAGACCTCTCTAAGGACGCCTTGCATGCAAATGAACTTCCAAGAGTTTCCAGTCAGAATCGACAGTGTTTCTTACCACGTGAATATGAAAATATTCAATTTTATGTCTTTTGCTCAGCACGAAAATGACGTAATAAAGGCTGTTATGCAACAAGAAGAGTTCCTGGGTATTTGCGACAAGGAGATTGAGCTATTTTCTGTTTAGGTTTGTGATTAACAGTCTCCAGGTTTCCTCCAGATGTGGCTTGGCCTCAGACACATACTCGGTATTTTTTGATCAATTCCCCAATAACAGAGCGACCCAATACGACACTATCCATAATAAGGGATGACGCAGTGATCTAATAAGTAGATCCGACTTCTCGCTGCCTGGAATCATTCTTTATGCTAAATGGTGGACAGATGGTTGGACCCTCTGCAAGCAATCACAGCAAATGATTACCAAACTTCTCAGCACACACCATCAACTGGTGAGATGAAAACAATCGGGTGGTGGGAAACAGTAGGAGGAGGAATTCGACCATCGGGGCCTAATATTAGCCAGGCCTTTCTTTTTGTGGTGACTGGTCCACAGAGGAACCCTTTGTTGTTTTATTAAAACGGTACACTTTCAGAGGGAAGTTGGACTAATCAACAAACAAACAAAGGGCTGTTCATGACTATCAGCTTCGTTGTTCCATTCCATTTTCCATTTGCCCAGTTTGAAATCCCCTGCAGCCTTTTAGACGATTCCCAAACACAAAACCTGGTACAGAACACGATGTGCAAAGATTTTAAGACAGAATGTGCTCTGAAAAAACCTAAACCTCCCGTGCAGTCTTAAAATAAAGGCCCTGTGATTGATTCCTCTTGGTTATCTTATCTCAGGGGCCAATGCAGTAAAGTAGAAACAGTTGAAAGACAATTTCTGACGTTATCGCTTCGTTAACGGCGCTGGATAATTGTCACGTCTGTCCTCGTGTATTTTTCTATTCAGTTGTCATACTGTTTTAATTAATTTAGTCATTTAGCCCTTCCTTCGATAAACACGGTCCTGAACTGTGCCAAGACTGTCGCTGAAGAATGAGTCTGATACTCATTCTGCATCGGAGGCACATATTACCGAAACAACACTGGATCCCTTATCACAGTCAGATCACTCCATAATGACTCAGTGAGAGAACAACCTTCAGATGCTCTTGTCTTTTTATGCGTCATTGCATAATATATTATGGGGGCGTCATGCATCTTAACATTTGTCATAGAGAACAAACACTGTGGAAACCCTGTGCTTATCTTTGGCATCGCATTTAGAGTTTAAATAAGCTGTTGTTCGCTGGCTGATGTATTATACAGTTGAGTGTATATATCAGGAACAGAAGTCAAATGTATATTTAGCCACTCAAGATGCATACTTAATTTCAAGTTGTATATCATTGTAATTCCACTATGCTACTTGTATCTTATATCTCACCACATCTATGAAGAACACCTACTTATTTGTGTGTGATTGAAGTTACGGAGAGGACTTCTTCATCCAGATTAAACAAGCAGAACAGAATATGTAACCCTCCTGTTACCTTCAAATGTACTAACATCTTTTACCCTTTTTGACCCCAGCAATTAAAACCTCCATAAAATGATTAGAATTAATATTGTTTCACAAGTTTAAGCGTGAGGTACTTTATGTTTTTTGTTGACAACCTAAATAGCCTTTTAAATAAATATAAAAGTTGATATTTCTTATATGTTTTACACAGTGAAAAACAGCCTGGGGTCAAATTGACCCCAAAGAACACCGATGCGTACAAGTTGTGTTCAGGACATTGAAAACATATCATCATGTGAATTTTATGTTTTCCCAGTTGTCCCCAATAAATTAGGAAAAGTCATGAAATGTGAAGCAAAAAAAAGTATGTCAATCATATTTTTAGAGACATTAAACATTGAATGGGGTCAAATTGACCCCAAAGGTAGTAGGAGGGTTAAATGAATGACCGATATGAAGGCCGCCGCCCGGCTGCTTCCCCATGCTTCAGTCTTTGTGCTAAGCTAAGCGAAGCTAACCAACTGTATTCATGGACACACATGAGAACGATATCAAAGTCCAGCTAGAATGAAAATGATATAATTATTCCAAATACCAACCAAGTCATTTCATTTTTCACATCTAAAGCTCAAGAGTAAATGAACTTAGCTACATCATGAACATGCTGCTTACGTGTTAACGCCTCAGTAACAGTAATCCAATTATATAACAGGTTGCTCACATGGACGATTCTGCTGCATAATTGGTGCTCTGACATTATTCATTTGACTTTTTCTCACGTCATGAAGTATTTTGAAATGATCATATTGTTTATTTGACCAAAGTAGCGAATCTGTTAACTGGATATTAGCCTCCTATGATCTAGTTGCTGTTCACGCCGTTAACTCTCTTCCTCTCGAACCCAGGCATGTACTGCATTGAACTGGTGTGAATGAGCACAGCTGCACATCAACTTTCACAGCAATGAAAGATTGAATTATCATAAACATGCTCGACCCATCGGTCTCAATTCAATTGCATCTCCCCAACACCAATCCATCAAAGTCAGCATCCGATGCCCGGCGGGTGACCGTCGGGTCGTGTGCGTGGATGCGTTGCTCGCGATGCCGTGTGAAATCACGAGGATCGGCTGGATAAGTAAACTCACCTCTTCTGGCACTCGAGGCTGTTCAGCAGCACGTCTGTCTGCGCGCTTATTAAAACTCGGCTCCCTAATGAACGCTTTGAAGCCCGCTGAGCGCCCTGGAGACGGGGCTCTGGACACACGGGGCCTCTCTTCCTGCTCCCTACGGAGCGCTCCAGAATAAAACTCAGCTGTACCGGCAGGCTGGGGTAGAGTCATATAAACACTTTTACATTACGGGGAACTGGAATGTTAACAAAAGACAGTCCCGCAGAACAAATTCTTCTTCCTCTGAGTTTTATTTTCGCACAAGTGAATTTGAAAGCTGATGGGGAGAGCCGCTTGAAAGACTGTTTTTCTTTTTTAAACCTTTGTCATCTTGTCATCTTCGCCTCACTCAAACCTCACTGCTGCGGCATGGCAGAGTGGGAGGAAATGGCATGTGTGCGTGTGTGTGTGTGTGTGTGTGTGTGTGTGTACTGGACACAACAACAGCGCTGTAGACTTGTAGACAGAGTTGCGCAATAACACATCCAGCCCGACGGCTCCCTCGGGGTGTGATTCAAGAACTCGGCCGGGAGACATCCAGGAACTAAGGTTTACGTTACAGACGTGGAAACTCTATTCTGAATAAACCCCATGATCTGCTCCATTGAGCCTCTGTGGTGATAGTACACCACAGTTGAGGTTTTTTTCAAATGTAAAAAGCAGTTCAAAGAGATTCCACACAAGTGTCATGATGAATGGGGCCAATTTTCCCAAAACATCTGTCGCAGGCCTCGGTATTGGGCTGCCCGCGGGGCTCTCGCAGACAGGTCAGCGTCGTCAGAGAGGCTTCCTCCCCGAGCAGCACACGCCTCTTCTTCCCCGCAATCCCATGGTCAAAACAAGGTTTCATTGATGGCCGTCGTACCGGCTGGACTCAAGTTTGGTCTTTGTTGTGTGCCGTGTTGGCGTTACCCTCTTGACCCTCACGCTGGAGGGATCCCCATCCAACACTGGTGACTGATAATTAGTGAAGCTCTGTGGCAGAAAACACTTTGAAGTCATCTCGGGTAATTGTGGTGTCATCCCCTTGTTCCTTGAAGCTCCCTCGCATCAACAGAACGTAAAAGGTTGGTTCTGACTAAATGGACTATGGGGAAATGGTTTAATGGATTGAGAAATAAAAAATGAAGCTATTCAGGTTAAATTGACATCATGCCGGGGGTTAAATCGCATCATGACCTTCTGCCGCTCGACCTTCACTGTTCATCGATGGCAGTGAAGAAGAGTTCTCATTCAACTCACTGTGTCACGTTTGTTGACTACCTAAATAGCCCTTTAAATATATAAAAAAGTTGATATTTCTTATATGTTTGACACAGTGAAAAACAGCCTGGGGTCAAATTGACCCCAAAGAACACCGACATTAAACATTGAATGGGGTCAAATTGACCCTAAAGGTAACAGGAGGGTTAAATACACAGGGAAGGTGGGGAACGAGACACAGGTGGACACAATGAGGGACGGGGCAGACCATCACAGGGACAGGAAATGCAAGGAAACAGAGGACACGAGAGACAGGGACTTCAAAATAAGACAGGGACTTCAAAATAAGACAAAACAATACACCAAAACTCTGGATCATGACAAACTGTTGCTGAAGAGCACATGACTCTCTGCTCACAGCTCACCAGGCATGAGGCTCGTCCAGCGGGACCGGCAGCCGTCAAACACGATTACATGAGGCTGGACACTTCATATAGGAAGAGGAACACTGCTTGAAAACACGACCAGCAATTAGTTTGGCCCGAACCACGGCGCCATCCCACATCGATGTGCTGCCGGAGGCTGTGAGTCAACCAGCCAACGGGGTTCATGTGCATTATCCAGTCCTTCACCTTTATTACTCAACAGGTCTGATATACAAACCACTGACAACTTTACTAAATCTTTCCATCATCCTGCGTGTGGTCGGACTGTTAAATAGGCAGCCTGGAGTGAAATCAATTTTAAAAAAGGGCCGTTTAATTTACTTACAACATCATCAACATTACAAGCTGTTTTATTGATAGCTACTTGGTTAGAATGTATTTAAAAAAGGAGAGACCGTCTGGAGGCAATTTAGCAGTCAAGAGAGAGAAATCTAACACTTTCTGTGTAACTGTGAACAGTATTTTTACGGGCCCTGGTTAAAAAATAAAACCCAATTTGGAAGATCTGCGTGATACTCAATAAAGTTAATTATACAACTGATGGAATCACGCCAATGTAGCCTCTTGACTTGGTAACACTGAGAATTTGTTTTATAGTCAGACCACAGAAGCTTCAGTAAATCCAGTTGCATGTCTGAAACACATTTGATTTAAATGGTTAACTACCAGAAAGTCATTGGCAGTTTGGTGCCAGACAGTTGGCATGAACTCACAGGGGCCTGTCTCACCTTTGCCCTCATTTCTAAAACATCCCATCCAATATCGCCTCTGCATCATTAATGTTGGGCTTTATGAAACTGTGTTGAATACAGCCATCAGTTAGTACTTTTGTGAGATTTGTGTGTGTGAAGCAGTTTTTTTCTCCTGTGGTGGTTGGGGGGGGGGGGGGGGCATGTAGATAATTGGAGTAGATATCCATTTCTAACATCCCGGTAAAGCTACTAATGTGGAAAATGCTTGACCTTGATTTTCCACAGTGGGTTGGCCGAGACGACGTGAATCGGGACCGAAGCTGCGAGGCGCGGCCCTCCGTCGCCCGCTCAGGACAAAGAGCCGGTCCGGCGGGCCTCGCCGAGGTCAGGTCACAGCCAGGAGGACCAGAAGGAAGAGAAGCCCACTGGGCCCTGGCGACGCACAGAGAGGCGCTCTGAATCAAGGGTGATGGGCCAGGAAAGTTGAAAGGGAGGGGGGGAGAGAAAAGTGGGGAGAAGGAAAAAGAAAGCTCCCGGTGAAATGCCAGGATGATCTATCACACACACAATCCTCTCCCGCTGCTTTTTCTTTTGTCAATTCTTCTAAGAGCCAAAGAAAACATGACGACTCAATACTTATGAATTTACAAGAATGCGTGTCGCCAAGGGCACAATCTCCACCCCCGTAGTTATTTAGACATTACTGCCTGCATTGATTTATGTTGTGATTGATTTCGGTGATTTTGAATGTTTCAGGCTACATCTGGCGGGAAGGGCTCCACATTTTTGGAAAAATTGTTGTTTTCTGGAGAGTTATGGCAAGTTCCTATTTGACCTAATTGGCTGCCAGCATGATTCTCCCTTTAACGCCTCTAGCTTTAGAAAGCACTTACGGTATTGAGAAGTAGATTTTCTAACTGTGTGGTCACATTCGTCATTTTAACAGCCCACCAAGGCTTCCATCGATTTTAAATGTGACAAACAAAACCAGGAATTGTAATAAATCCACAGGAATCTTCCTCTCTCAGTTTGTCTTGTCTGAACCAATTGCCTTGAACCAACACATTTCCCTTCTGTACTGGGGAAGACAACTGGACGCTTGTGACCACATTTCTGTTCTAATGTGAAGCAGCTTCCTGGATCACATTTCAAATCAAATAACGGAGCTGGTTTACGTTTTGCTTATCTTGCCCCTATATGGAAGCAGGAGGGTTTAACTTTCTTAAATTCCTATCTCAGGAACCAGATTCCACTCAAATATTCCGGGAGCAGAACTATTCAGGGTACCATCTCCATGAGAGTTTGCGTACAGCCCAGGGATTAACCTTGTCCACTACACAGTTTATTACATCGGCACAAAACACGTACATCTGTCCTCCGAGCCCTTGCTGACTTACAATTTAGCCGCCATCAAGTCAGGCAGAAAACTGGGCTTTTGACCTGGTCACAGAACATTTCAGACTCACTCAGTACAGCAACACAACCGAAGATATAGGAAGATGAATTTAGTCTTTTTTGTTTCTCCAAGATCTCCAACCATCTTGCTTCTTCTATTGAGTCCATCGATGTCCCAGACTGTGCTCCAACGCGTGATATGATGATTTCTGTCCAAAAGCCCAAGCCGCTTGTCTTCTGGTGTGGCGTTTCAGAGGGCAGAAGGGTAATTTGTAAAAAGGAAGTCCTTAATACAATCTGTGTTACAGTTTTATTGCTGATTTCTTTTCGCACTGTCATCCCAGGCAGCTTGAAGCCGTTGTTAACCTAACAACTCACACCCATAAACGTGTAAACCGATCATTTAGCCGTGAAGAATGCGTCGTGGATGGATTGCCGGTGCTATGATAGCCAACGGTGCTAAAAATCTTTCTGACATGTTTCTGGATCGCTTCTCTATTTGAACTCTTAGATGTCGAGTATTTTCATTTCGTCTTCAATAATTCATTACACTGTTCTGCGAGGCTTACATGTGCGGCATGGCCCACACGTGCACTTCTCAGTGAGTGTGTTCAAGTCGGCACTCGCAGCGCCCATTAAAAAGAGAATAAGTATGAACATCATGAAAGGCGAAGGAGAATGGTCTGATGTGACCTACTTCTATCACCACGCTGACAACACTTCATTCATCCAAGCTGGGGGAGACCCTCAAGTCCTTGGCCTAAACACATTACATGTATCCTGCTCTATCTTCAACTGTCTCCCTTTGTTGCGTGAATGCCTGTTTAATGTCCACGGCTCAATCTGCTCCGGAGCCCGACAGAGGTCTCCAACATTCCTTCAAAGGAGAAGATGTCATGTTCAATGAAAAGAAACCACGTGAATAAAGCACATTATTTGAGCTTTTATGAAGCAGTTCTCTGCCAATTGAACCTCCCTTTCCACCTCACGGAGGCCCAGTCTGAACAATGTTTGTATTATGTTCGCTGTTGGGCGAAGGCGAAGGAGAGCCGAGGGCTTTGATACGAACGGCAAAAGGTAGCGGGCGAAGTGATTGACGTTCCTTTTTCTCTCCATTGAAAGTCATCACAGAGACCGATTCACATAGATCACTTAAAATTCTGGAGGCGAGGCTCAGCATACTCTGTTGATACTTGCTCATAATGAGAGTCCTACATTCTGGGTGTAATGATACTGTTTGGCTTTCTAATGGGAACACTTGAACTCTGACCCTTCACTCGCTCCGCGGTGACGAGGCGGTCCTTCAACCGAATAGATGCAAACGTCTCTCTGTCGGGGTGTTCGTGCGGACAGGTGAGCCGTCTGCAGTTTGTTCCCATTGATAGAATTCATTGGAATCTATCAAGTGTGTGTTCAGTTTTGCCTGCAGTCATGAATCGAAAACTATCAAGGACACGGGGCAATTAAAAGCACTTAGTATCTGGATCGAAGTCAAATCCACCTGGAGCTTTCTTCGGCAAACAGGCACACGCATGCGAGTTGTTTGCGTCAGTGTAATCACAAGACTTGGAGATTGTTATTGTTCCTATGAGCCTGTGCTTTGTATGAAACTATGCTGTGTAATGCAGTTATATTTCTGCTCTGTATTTGAAAGATGATAGGAGTGGCTTGGTTTGTCATGCCAGAGTTTTCAAAGGACTCTTTGTGTTGAAGCGTCGGTCATAGCCAGAGACATCCTCCCGCTATTTACTCTAGAGTTCCTCCAGATGCTGCAAATTGTATCAAATTGAGCCACGTTAAAGCCACTTTCATAGCCCCGATAGCGGCGCCACACATCACAAGTTATTCCAAACCAGGGGTCCGTGTGCCCCAGGGGGGTCTGCTGTTGCCAGGGGGTTTGTGAAAGATTGTTGAGCAGCTCGACTACTTTACCTCTTAAACGCCAGCCCTAGGCTTGAGAAAAAAATAACATACCGCATATGAATCAGGAATAGCTTCTCATCCGTCTTTCTGGTTTAATTTGATAGGTAAGAGGCTAAAGAATATGAATTCACTGTAAGTAAATATATTTATATTTCAATTCCAGAGTGAATGAGATGTACTAATGGAAATAATTAGATTGTTATCCTTGTCTAGTATATAATTTAAATAGGCAATATCACCATTACGACCTAGATCCCAGATAGTGATGCAGCTGAATGTCTTCTGCTGCTCTTCACCAGACAACAATACATTCTGTATAGAATCGTGTGGTCTCCATATTTTGGCCAATTTTACAGTTTACATGTGGACTGTTTATTTCCATAAAGCCAGGATTTTTGTTGACATAAAAATATGAAATATGAATTACAAACCTGCCAGATTCAATAATAAACATCACACACACAGTATAAAACAAATATATGCAATACTGAGCATCATATTACCATCAAATGACCAATGATAACATGTTAGATAAATAGTCACAATCAGACAATGATGATGTCATGTTAAGTATGTCCTCCATTACTAACATCAATTGAATTCAACCCATATGTCAATTAAATATTTCTAAAATGAAATTAGTCAATAATATGAGTGAGTAGTCACAACGAATTAGTATGGTTTTTATATTCTTTTCGGAATATAAAAAAACAAGAAGAAGCATATTTTGATAAAAGCAGCCCAAATGTCGTCGACGAACCCGGCGCTAATCTCCACAGACAAAACAGACAAAAGTTGCGGTTTCCGTCCAATCTGGCAACCCTGAAGCTGACCGGCGTCACGTGTAGGGACCGCCACAGCCACCAGGGGGCCACGAGGGGCGCATGCGCAACAGGAGCCAGGACCCTCCCACACACACACACACACACACACGCTGAAAGTCAGTCAAACTTGACTAATGCGACTTCCCAACGTTACTGAGAGGCAGAACCGTAAGTCACGTGAGCAGTGTTGCTTGGAGTCTGTCAAATGTAGGTTAATTAACAAATTAAAAGCATAAGCGTTATATAGTCCACACCCTCCTATAGGTACTATATATGTTTGATTTAGTTTGCTAAAAGCAATGGATACATGCTGACATAGACATTCCTAGCTGAAACAACTGCAGTCTAATGCGAAAGTTCTGGAATAAATTCCATTTAAATGTTTTCTAGGGAGTTGAAAAAACAAACATTTTGGACGCTTCCATCACTGAGTTTTGCTCGGCGTACACACGCTTGCATTACTCTGTGAAGATAGTGAAAGTAATGGATACACTGAGATGATTTCTGCCGTTAGAAAGTAGCAGTGCAACGCAAACTTGACCAAATTGACAATATTTTGTGAACTACTCATTATTCATTCTTTATGTAATTGAACGCATCGTGCTAAATAACATCCAGTTAAAAAAATCTGTTGAACTGAACCGACTTGGAACATGACCGTGGTGAGGAGGAGGAGGAGGAGGAGGAGGAGGAGGGGGGGGGGCGTCTGTCTGACGGGGCTGTCGAGGTACATCTGCCAAGAAAAGGTTGAGCGCTCTGGCTCCACACTAAGACCACAACACGGGGAAACAGATTAAGGCTCTGATTGAGGATCTAGTGCAGGAACAGCTGAGCGGCCGCCAGCTGCTTTCTCACACGGGTCACCGAGGGGAACTCCGGGTGTGCCCTCGTCACCTTCTAGGATGCACGGGGTCAACCGGCCACGACCTTTGCGGTCGTCACCAGCGAGGCGGCGTGCCCGTGCGTGGAGCGAGACTGTCGGACAATTGTGAGACGAACGCAGCCTCCTCCTCAATTAGACTTCTTACGGGTTGCAAGATGAGCTCTGATCCGCCGTAGCGCTCAGCCCAAGTCTCCACATTGTTTCCTTGGAGATTTCACAGGAAAGACGACTCCTCTGTTGTTTTCAAAGTGTTCATTCAATCACCTAAAGTTTCACCACAGCTATGGGGGAAGAGGTGAAGGAGTGGGCCGCGGTACCGCCGCTGTGTGCTTTGGATGACAGTTCAGCGAGTGGTTACGGTGCTCAGGGACATGAGAGGCAGGCGTGCATCTTTGTGGGTTGAATGAGAGGAGAGAGTAAAACTCTTTTGGGGTTGTTTAAGATCTTATGGGAGAAGAGAAATGTGTTGTTTCAGACGGAGGGAAAGTGATGATGCAGCGAGGATGAGAGGGGGAGATGAATAGGATTTGTTACATAACCTGTTTTCAAGTTAATGACTGAGCTTCCCGTACCTTTTACGACCAGATCAAAGCACGTCTGTAAACCCTCGAGATGCAGGACGCACGTGTGACGCGCTTACTGCCTTCTGAAAGTTGAGCTGCAGCCAGCGCCGCCGCTCCCACGACGCGCACCGAGTCCTGAGGGGGCACCAACAAATAGTTCATCATAGTTATCATAATTATAATGCCGATATTATTTCAGTATAGAAATTGTAGGCACCTTTTAGGCATTTATATCACAAAACAGGCAGAACTTTGACATTAAGCTTCAACTTTTTGAAAAATGGCCGAAAAAAAAGACAACAGGAGTCAGGAGCAGAAAAAAGGAAAAGAAAGAAACTGCGAGATGACGCATCACTTTCAGGTAATCCATGTTTAATCATTGTTAAATACGGGAAATGTGCTGCTAATTTAACAAAAGTTTATTTGGGGGGGGGGGGGGGGGCATCATGAAGGAGTTATGCTCAGGGCACCAACATGGCGAGCAGCTGAAATTGAATCCCATAATTGAAACAATTAATCCCCACTCAATTAATTAAAATCGTTATGACAGAGAGTGCATTAACTCACATTATCCAGCAATCAGCGCTGTAGATTCTCAAAGAAAAAACATCTGGTTTCTGAAGCTTTATGATATTGTCCTATATAGCCTGCCAAATCCAATGTAAGTGGAAGGTAACGACGAACGCAGCTGCCTCGACGATATAACTCCAATAGCGTCGTTCAAAGGAAAAGGTGGGGGGAAAGACGCACGGCAACATGATGTAACTTACTTGGCACCGCGCGTGCTGCGTGTGGGCACATGGAAGCGCGCGCTGCCGTGAGTGAAGCAACAACACGGCGGCGGAGGGGGGAGTTTCTTCTTGCGGAGCGCGTGCAACTCCCGGTGACTTCAGATCCAAGGAGGTGGCGATCTTCATGGCAGCGCGATTCAAACGGTCTCACTTGGAGCAGGAGTTCACGCTGCAGCAGCCCCGGAGCCAGCGCGCGCGCCTCTCTTTCTTGGTTTCACATGAACTAAAACAGATGGAATATTGTTTGCGCAAAAGAAGAGTTCTCCTGCAGCGCGGGAAGGGGGTAACACAGCTTGGAGTTTCTCACGTTGGACTGTAGTGAGGTGCTGATTTGACAACCTGGAGACATTCTGCGTAAAGTCTTACCTGGGCATTATGAAGAGGCATCCAGGGGTTCTTTCATTCTTGGGAGAGGATGCCGTCTTTCTGAACTCGTGTTCCTAAATCGCGGACTTGTATTTTAATTCGCTCACAGTTTAGTGGCTCTCCAGAAAACGGTTCAACGCCATCTGCCCTTTTACGCGGTGCTTTTCAAATCCAACATGGACCGTGCGGGATTTGCTGTTTTGATGGTTTTGACTGTTGCGCTTCTGCGAATTGGTGACAGTCACCAGGACACGACAGGTGGGAGGAAAGAGGGAACGGCGGCGGGCCGGGCGGTCTGGAACCAGCGGCAGTCCCGGGTGAGGAGTCACGGTCACTCGCCATGGAGACCAGCGCACGGTGCATCCCCTGGACCATCCGGGACCGACACGTTTAGGACTCTACTCCGCGTGCCGAGGGCCGCACACCAGAGGCACGCCTCCAGAGCGGGGCCGGCTCGGGCTGCAGACGCCTCCCGGGAAATCCTCGTCTCTCCGCCGCGGGATGGTGCGCCGCGCGCCGCCAGACACCCGAGCAGCCAGCAGCACAGAGCCAGAGTGAACCTCAGGCAGAGCAGCAAGCCCAGATCTGGCGGCACGAGGAGACTTGCTGGGTAAGAATGGCAGCCAAGTGCTCTCCAGTCTCCCACACAATGTTTTACGTTGCTTTATCAAGCTGTTCAAGCCGTTTAAGTCCACCATGCAGAACTGTGTAAGGGATGTGTGTGTGTGCTATGTTACTGTACACGAGTCCACGCTTTCTGTAAAGTGGTTGCCAAGACAAAACAAGTCATGATGCAGCACAAAGACCTGCAAAACATGGCTGCAGCGCGTCGCTCCATATCAATACAAAGCGGTGTGGATAAAGTGCACGAAACTCATTCAGTATAGTGAAAGTTGTATATCAATTACTAAAGTATACATGTTGTCATCAGAGTCATGGCAGGACATGAAATAATAGCCGTGGTTAAACACTGTGATTACTGATGTGGAGACGGATGATGACCAGCAATGTATGAATGGTTTGAGACTAATGCCTCACCATCTCCTTCTGTTACTGCACATAGCGGTATGTCTAAATGGGAGAATAGGAGAGTGGCTGCAGACTCCTTCAATGTGTGTGTGCCCCGGTTCTGCTGTTGCCTGTGGCCATGTCCTGTGAGTGGTTCTGGTGGCTGGTGGTGAGCATTTGAGAATTTGCTTATAGTGATCACAAACACCTGTTTCCACCATGGCTCTCTCTCTCAAAGCTGCAAATCCTTATAGTCGTGTTGTCTCTGTTAAACTCCAGACAGGAGGGTGGGTTGTTTCCACAGTAAATCCCTTTTCATTTTTTGTGAATCGAACACTCGTGCATTCAGTCCTGTTTGTTCCATCGGGACAAAGCGTGATGCTCACTGCACTTGAGGGGGATTTGAATGGCTCAACGTGGGGTTGCAGACAATGACGTTTTTTATTCAATAATGTCATAAAAGAGGCCCGTGGCTTGAGGAAATTGATTATTTATTTGGCCAATTATATGGGAAGCACCTAACAAGAGAATTCAAATCTATAGTTTCATCTGTATAGGCATACATGAAGTGCACTCACCTGATGCCGTCCGGTACGTGGGTACATCTGCATCGTCTATGATATCAATGTATTGCGCACCATCGACACGCCCTGATCCAACTCGCCTTAACCCTCCTGTCGCCTTCGGGTCAATTTGACCCGATTCAATGTTTAATGTCGGTGTTCTTTCGGTAGTCAACAAACAAACATAAAGTATCTCACACTTAAACTTGGAAAACAATATTAATTCTAATAATTTTCTGGAGGTTTTAATTGCTGGGGTCAAATTGACCCCAAGGGTAAAATATGTCAGTAAATATAAAGGTAACAGGAGGGTTAAACATTGAATCGGGTCAAATTGACCCGAAGGCATCAGGAGGGTTAAAAGCCACATTTCTTATTATATCCGTCATCGTGAATTGAGGCGCTGTCTATTTAAAGCAGGGCATAAAGAAAATAGCTGGCAGTCTTATTGGATCCAACATGCTTTATTGCCTTTCCAGACGAGGCCAAAACAAACAAACCCCGGTGTTGAATGAATGGGTCTCTTTGAGTTTGAAAGAAGCCAAAAAGGTGGCGTGACACAGCTCCTCGTGAACATTAACATATAGTGAGTGACTGTGATTTAAAAACTTTGATTCATGGCTTCGGATGAATCATCCGGCGCTTGTTGGAGAAAGTGCGTCCATGACACATTTCCTCTTTGACTTCCCACTCGGTCGCTCTACCCAGAGGCACCGGCGGCGCCGCGTTCGCTCTCCTTTACATTCGCCTCGACTCGGTACGACTCCCTTCTGTTCGAGTGCACCTGTCAGACGTTCGTCTCATCCAGATCGCTCAGAGGTGAAATAATACTC
Organism: Pseudoliparis swirei; assembly: GCF_029220125.1. Classification (NCBI taxonomy): domain Eukaryota; kingdom Metazoa; phylum Chordata; class Actinopteri; order Perciformes; family Liparidae; genus Pseudoliparis; species Pseudoliparis swirei. Next base: position 3,845,478 of record NC_079398.1, read on the forward strand.
CACTGCCTCGTGTTCTGCTTTTAAAGGAAAACATAACTAGGTGTGAACATGGTGTTATCCACATTTTCACCTAGGGCTTGATCCTAATTATGTTGTATATAGTTCTCCATTACATACATATATCCCTTGATGGAATTTGAACGTGATGACTGATGTCTTTGGCACGAGTCTGGCCTGATGTGTTTGATTTATGACAAACTGAGCCTGCCAGAGGGCCCAAACGACTGCATGCTATCCCTGTGACGCCTCAGTGAGGCTCGCGGTATCTAACGAGCGCAATCCATCTGAGGTCAGTGAGTCGATTCCCGTCATCTTCTCAAATGACCATGAGTCAGACCTCCACTTACTGTAACATCTCGTGAAAAGATGATGGGGCACAGATCCGTGCCAGCGCGTCGACTGTTGCTCTAAAGTTGCTCTCGCGGTCTGGTGTCTTTTCATCCATCTCACTGCAAGAGTTGGCCTGCGCTGTCAAAGCAGGATTAAAGAGTGCAAGGAATCCAGTTATAACTGTTTAAAAGTTGTCATCTCTCATTTGCTCCGTGATTTATAGAAGACGCAGGGTGCTTTTCATGTCCCGCGTGTCTCACATAATCCCTACAAGGCTCCGATAACTCTGTTTTTGTTTTCACTCTGGACTCTCGCGTCACAGGAAGAGGGACGTGTGGGTCCACGTTCAGATTGAGTTTCGTGACTTGCCCTGAAATTTGTATCAAATAAAATGCAATTACAGCGTAATCTCTTAAGTGTTCATATCGACAGCCTTTGCAATCAGATCGGTTTGTCATGCAAAGGTCCATTTCTCTCTGGATCACGGAGAGGCCGTCTTTATTAAAGAATGCTTGAGACGGTACCGTCAGTGTCTAATTTCACCTTGTTTTTCTTGCGTATGTCTTCCTTTCAGACCTAATGTCTGTGGGGGTCAGCAGTGCTGCTCAGGCTGGGCGTTGGCATCAGGAACCAATCGCTGCATAAAACGTAAGTACTAAAACCTGAGTGTCGCCTGTGAATATTTAAATATATGTAATATGCCTTACTATTCTTTCATTCAGCTGCTAAGGACAACCAATTGAATTCTTTGCAAATGAAGGTCATACTTGATAGTGAAGTCTTGAAGTGGCACACAAGCACAGTCATTATTTATATTATAGCGTTTTAACTAGAAAGCTTCTCAGACAGAGAGGTTCTACAATATCATACTGCAGACTGCAAACTAACACAGTAAATAGCTACTAATGACTATCACGTTGCGTGAAATTGCCCTATGAAAGTTTTCCACGGGTGTTATTGCCCCCCGTGCCTATATTTAAGATCTTCACATTTAAATTGTCATCGCCTAGCACTTAGCTCTCTAAGTATGGGTGAAACGGCTCCTTTTATTTGACCACAGCCGTGTTGGGTATCCTAACCGCCAGATAATTAAAAGAGAAATAGAAGACACTGGCGGAGAATGAATGATTGGCCACTTCTTTAAATGCAAAATGTTACAACAGTGTTATTAGGGCGTATAATTTACCTCCATGGGGCCACATTCACTTTTTGCAGACGTATGGCATTAACAAGGCATTATACAACATACATAGGCATGTCTACAGGAATGGCTACAACTTCCACCAAATGTACTCCCTAACACCATCACTGTGCTGCAGACCAAAATAACAGGTTGGTTTTAGAGAGAGTTATCTTAAGATTTTACATGTGACGTAAAACACACACGGCAGCTGGCAACTATCGATCTATCTATTTATCTATCTATCTATATCTCTCTCTATACCTATCTATCTATCTATCTATCTATCCATCTATCTATTTATCTATCTATCTATATCTCTCTATATATCTACCTATCTATCTATCCATCTATCCATCTATCTATCTATTTATCTATCTATCTATCATCTATCTATCTATTTATCTATCTATCTATATCTCTCTCTATATATCTACCTATCTATCTATCTCTCCATCTATCTATCTCTCTATCCATCTATCCATCTATCTGTCTATTTATCTATCTATCTATATCTCTCTATATATCTACCTATCTATCTATCTCTCTATCCATCTATCCATCTATCTATCTATTTATCTATCTCTCTCTATCTATCTATCTCTCTCTCTCTCCCTCTCTCTCTCTCTACCTATCTATCTATCTATCTATCTCTCTATCTCTCTCTGTCTGTCTCTCTCTCTCTATCTATCTGTCTTTCTATCTGTCTCTCTATCTATCTATCTGTCTCTCTATCTATCTATCTATCATCTATCTATCTATTTATCTATCTATCTATATCTCTCTCTATATATCTACCTATCTATCTATCTCTCCATCTATATATCTCTATCCATCTATCCATCTATCTATCTATTTATCTATCTATCTATATCTCTCTCTATATATCTACCTATCTATCTATCTCTCTATCCATCTATCCATCTATCTATCTATTAACTATCTCTCTCTCTATCTATCTATCTATCTCTCTCGCCCTCTCTCTCTCTCTCTCTACCTATCTATCTATCTATCTCTCTATCTCTCTCTGTCTGTCTCTCTCTCTCTATCTATCTGTCTTTCTATCTGTCTCTCTGTCTATCTATTTATCTATCTATCTATCTATCCATCTATCTCTCTATCTATCTATCTATCTATCTATCTATCTCTATTTCTCCCTCTATCTATCTATCTCTCTATCTATCTCTCTATCTATCTATCTATCTGTCTATCTATACTTCGGGTTGACTTGTTTGCTGTTCCCTCTGTTCCTTTCTGCTAATTATGTCCCTCTCTCACAAACACACACACAACTTCACACACACACACCAACACACCTGCACACACAGTGAACACACATCTCAGCCAGTCGATTACATAACAAGCTGATTGGCCCCAGCAGCCTCCTAATTAGATCTCCTTCCCTCCTTCCTTCCTGCCCTCCTTCCCTCCTGCCCTCCTTCCCTGGGCAAAACCTTCCTCCCTTTTTTCTCTCAACTCCCAGCTAAAGACACACTTACCAAGGTGTGAATGACCTCTAACGTGGAGCTGCAGTCACTCCCGTTAAAAGGGTAAATACTTTTAATGTGCCAGAAAGTAACATGTCCAGTTTAGCGTGCCTGTGTTAAACAAGGCAGTGCATCTGAGCAGGTCAGGGATCTGTCCAACCATCTGGACCCTCTTACAGCTTGGCCCTCACCCAGGTCTGACTGGAGGCTACGCTATCCTCAGCTGAGTGAAGCCCCACGGCCGGCGAGGTGCCAACATAAAGGTCCCAGACTGGATCTGGGACTGGAAGCCCCCACGTAGAAGACCTCCGTGCAGGAAAACAAGCTCAGGCGATCTTCATTCTGTCCCCGCCTGAGGGCCAGGCGGCTTCACTCGGGGACGGCGGCAGGAGAAAACATGTTCGCAGTTGGAGAAAGAAAAGGAACAAACGCGTCGGAGCGAAAGTCAAAACACATCGCGGCCGAGCTGCGTCTCGGAAACTCTCGCTGAAGGGATTGAAGTCGTGTCTAATATTAAAAATGTCGTCTGCTTCTCCCCGCGAGGCTGGATCGGGTGTCTGCAGTTCTGGTTTTCTGGTTCTCTAACAATACCTCCTGTGTTCGATCGGGTTGAGCTCGGAGCAAATACATGACAGGAATATCACTTGTTGTTAGACGGTCTGCGTCTCTGTGGGCTGCAGCCGGTTGTCTGGCCCTGAAGCCTCCACTCTGCCCACGTCTGACTGTCTCTGTTCTCCTCTTCAGGAGGGATGGCGAGCAGACTTGTTTGTGCGTCAAAGTAAATTCCATGCGCTGAAAATAGCCGACGTTGTGCGATTGAAAGCTTTGATCGTGAAGAGGAACAGAACATTACATTTCCACCGCCGATGTTTGTTTCTATTCTAGTTAAGCTACCAGCTGCAACAGAGATATACGACTTCATAGGTTTGATCCAACCAACATTGATTTTATTAATGGTGGCCGAGAACCAAATGTGTGTGTGTGTCGTCTTTGGCTGGTGAAGTGAGGCCATGTGTTGGCTTGGCTGTGATTCTTTTACTTTACTCGCAAGCAGGAGCTCCCGTCGAGATGAATTGAGCGGCTTGTTTTTTTGGCCGCCGCTTATAACCCCCCCCCCCGTGTTGAAGTCACATCTGTTCATCAACAAGTATTGTTGCTGAGATGAAGAGCAGAAAGCGGCCGCATCAGCCCGGCCTTGACTTCTGATACAGACCGTTTGTGAGTAACCGTTCACACCGGCTTGAGCTCGAGACGCGTCGCGAGACTTTAACCCGTCGCTCGTACGGCGGTAACGGCGGGACGTGGGAATCTCGCACACCTGACGCTAATTGCCAAAAAGAGAAAAGGTTCAAGTTGTTTTGGTAATATGCACCATCGCCACAGACATCTGATGACAAAATACCACGTTGCTTACCTTTTGGAATTAGGATGAGCGTTTGGGTGTAAATACAGTAACCCGCAATAAGGTGTGTAGTACACTGTAGAATTACTGTTTTGAAGTTTCTTGGGAAAAAAACATGAAAGTAAGACCTCTTAAAGCCACGTTACTCCTTTTGTATCTGCCTTCAGAGGCTCCACTGTCACATTGGCACCGTTGAATGTGTCTCCACTCTAATCCCGAGCTGCGAGGTGGATTCTTGGACGGGTCACCAGGTGGAACACAGACCGTCTGAGCTCAGGTCGGAGCTGCCGTGAAGACGCCTCTTAGTTTTCCAACAAGAGGCGAAGCTTCCTTTAGACACAGCTCTGCTCCGAGCTCAAATATAAACGTCGGCCCGCTAGCCAGCGTACAAAGACAACGTGGAGACGGTGATGTTCAGCAGATATGTTTACCGCCGTCTTTCATTCCGACCACGTTGTGACGAGAAGCAGAAGAGGAGCGCCATTTGTTTTGCGGCTCTGTGTTCATAAACAAAGTATTGGACGAATAGAAATTCCTTCTGAGGGAGACATACACATCTGTAGTTTCATGGAAATCCAATCCAATAGTTATGTCACTAAAAACCACATGATGCTATGTCCAAAAAGGAATACGAGGTGTTGGCGTAGCTCACACTGCCAGGGTCACTTTATATCAGAGTTATGTTGTGTTGCTCGGGCTTCTCCGGCCGACATGGTCTGCCACACACAGAGCGAACACCGTGTTCGGGATAACATAGAATACCTCTGAACGGGGTCTTCGGACGAGTTAACTTCACCACGCGATGCATCGCACTCATTCGGCGATGGCACGCGATGCACATGGCGACTGAGAGCGCCACCCTCGAGGAAAAGCCCGCGGACGGCGTTCCCGGGGAGGAATACAGTTGTTTTCAGTCTCTTGAGCAGTTGGTGATTGACAGATTGCATCGCGGTAGAGAGGAGTTTCTTTTTGATTGCCTTCCAGCTTTCTTTGGCCTGCTGTGCCGCTCAGAGCCCCATCCCAACCCGAAAATAACTCATCATGTAGAGAATCTCTCTCTCTCTCTCTCTCTCTGTCATGCTTACCTCTCCCATCACAAGGTAGCATTCCTTCTCTTTCTAAACATAAGATATGGCATGTGGCATGTTCATTCCACCATGTCACCAGTGTAGTTTGAGTAGGATTGAAGGAGCATGTAAAGGGATTTGTTTGCTTTTGTTGTTTTGTTTGTATTTTATTCAGTCAATCAAATCAAATACAATACAATATTATCCTATATAATATAGATAGATAGATAGATAGATAGATATATACTTTATTAATCCCCAAGGGGAAATTTGTCGAGTCGAGTCAGTACACACACAAGAAAAAAAAACCAAAAACAAAAAATAATATAAGGTTAGGGTGATGATCTGGCAAACTGTGAACTGTTGTGATAGCGGCCGGCAGTGTGTCCTGTGTATCTCCTGGTGTGAGGAGTGGCAGCGGAGAAAGTAAGAGTCTGTCCCTGTATACTAGGGTCTGTAGGGTGGTCGAGTTCGTGAGAGTGGTCACCAGTTTCTTCCACGTCCTCCTTCCCACCACCTGCCCTCCTCTCAGCCACCTGGCAGCCAGATGCCCAGCCACCAGTTTGTTAGCCAGCCTGCCTCCTCAGTTGGTTGTTTGCGCGGTCCCCCAGCAGCCACGGCTCAGCCCCACACAGCAAAGGCAAAGTGCAGCACACTGGCCACAACCGACTGGTAGAACAACTCCAACATCTTGCTGCACCGAAGCTTTCTCAGAGCTTTCAGGAAAAACATCCCCTTCTGCCTTCTTTGGCCTTCCGTGGATGTTGGCCTCGAGACGCAGTCGGTACTTCTGCTCTCCCATGTATACGTCCACTCCCCCACCACTCAGACCACTCCCAGGACACTCAGCCCTGTCCCACACCACCACCTCCTCCTCTCTCCACCACCATCTCTCTGGTTCTGGTCTTTCAGCCTCAGTTGGTCATACCTCTGCCTGGCCCCTCTCCTCTCCTCTGCACCCAACTCCCTGTACCACCTCAGCACTCTCCATCAGGTGCAGATGGCATGACTGGTACTTCTGCAGATGGCATGACTCACTGGACTGGAAGAAGTTGGGAAGGAAACAGTTGGTGTGGGGGGGTGAACAGGAAGGGGACATTGACAGAACAGACGCCCCCACGTGACAAATCACCGTCCAGACAGCACCTGACCCATTGGTGATCCAGAGATGGTGGTCAGAGGTCCACGTCCCACCCGGACACTTCCAACCCACAGCTCAGCTGCCACGGGAGTAAATGCACTGGAGAAGGCAGTGAAAAGTGGGTGAAACACACATCCATCCAGGTGCGAGGTGACTCGTGCGCCAGGGTAGATGATGGCCAGAGGGACTCCCAGGAGGGGCTGGTAAACATGATGCAGAGGGTCCAATGATTTGATCTCACCTGCGAGGGCTCAGGCGGACCAGCCTCTCTCCAGCACTCCTCTCACACATGAGGGTGTGAGGCGACTGCCCAGCAGAGGTGAATCGGTGGAGGTGACTTTGGGGGACGGACAGGACTGGGGCCAGCACACACTGACTTTGACAGAGGCGGACGAGGACACCACACGGCGCGCTCCCTGGGACCAAAACACTGGGAGGCTGGGGGTTGCGGACCACAGGGCTGACCTGGGCAGGACCTTCAGCTCTGCGCCTGTGTAGTTCTCTTTCTCACCTTCTCACCTGGTCAGTCGTATACAAAAGAGAAAGACTGAAAATGTATAGGTAGAAGCAAAAAATGCTAATAAATTCCTATCCAAAATTGAAATCAAAATAAATCAGAAAATTAATATAAAATAAAGAAGTTTAAAAAAAAGAAGAAGAAAAAAAAAAAAAGACACAAAAAATATATTTATATATACTACCACATACATCTTCCATATGAATACGTTTTTAATTACATAACTCTCAAGAATTGTTTTATAAATAATTCCCTAATAGTTCACCATTCTTACATCCATTTCAACATTATTCCAAAATTGGACTCCTACAACAGAAATACATCTTCTTTTAATCCCTTTTTTAGCCTTTTGTACCATTAACTTACAAACATCTCAAATCATATTTACACTCATGTATTGAAAATAATCTTTGTACAGTCTGGCAGTGACTTTGCTTTAGCTCTGTACATTGTCTGCATTATTTTATAATAAACCAAATCATTAAATTTCATAACACGTGATCTGTAAAGGGATTGACTGTTCACCATGACTTTTTTTAATGTTCATAGATCAATGAAACATCGGTATGATCTTAATCCACCCTTTTGTTGTTGTTTGTTGACCCTATCTCTCCGTCAGCGTGACACACATTTTATCTTCCAACATGTGTGAAGCAGCTGGTAAACTATCAAGGACATACACGTGTTAACGTTTTCTGACCTCCAAAAGAGGACCCAAAAATGAAGGTTCACCATCTTCACCTAATAGATACAAGCCGTCTCAGTTTGCTTCGTTTTAACCTCCCGACACGCGGCAGAATATCCACATCGGCCACGATCGAGTAAGATTTGCAGTCTGCGTTTGGACAAAAACTCCTCCTGAACCTTGGCAAGAAGTTGTGGCAAGAAGTTGGCTCAGTAAGATGCATTTTCTCTTATCTCCACTCGTCACATGTGCGTGTGTTTTGAAGGGTCGAAAAGAGATTTATTGTGCGTAACGAGTGAATGAATGAACTGGACTGTTCTCCTTGGGACGGTTCAATGCGTGCAGCTGAAGGTCATGAGGCCAGAGTCGAGCACATGATGCAGCGTTTGCAGCTTGACCCGCTGACTCACCAGCACATCCATAGTCCTGATACATGCATCCGTCTTTTTCAGCAGAGATACTGGCGATACGATGAGCCGATAGCCTGTGGGAAATGTGCCATTTTTAATCTACAGAATCCCAACAGAAGCTGAAGAGTGGGGAGTTTACTTCTCAGTACGTTTGATTAAGTTTAAGTAATATCTCACTCACTAAATCACTTATTTGTCATGACGATGCAGCATTGAGGTATTCAAATCACACAAAAACTCAACTCTTCTCCCAAAGGTTGAAAGAAAGAGAGAGAAGAGAGAGACGGAACACCGGTGAGAACCCTTCCCTCTGAGCGGCGCCCTCGGTTTTACAAGAACAGGAGGAGGTCGTTTTTTAAAGTTTCTGGCGACTTCATTGAGCCGGGTTTGAAACGACTGCAGCGGAGACAGCCACACAGCCTTCCTCAGCTTTATATGCCGTGTGTGGATTTGTGGGGGTTGCACAGTTCACAGTTCAGGGGCATAGCACTCCCTAGGCAGCCCTGCAGAGAGTTATGGCCCATTAGACATAACCTGTAATCAATACACACCCCGTTGGCCCAAAACCCATCATTAACATCGACGCCGGACAGCTCTGAAAGTCTCCCCAAAACCAGGAGTGCTGCTTTCTCCACTCCAGCTGGTGTGTCTGTTTGTAGGTTGCAATTGGGTCCTGTTGAGGCCTCCTGCGCCACATGTTTTTCTAATTGCTACCATAGCGTGGTAAAAGTGATGGACTATCAGCGTCTGGACGGAGTCGTCTTCCTGTAGAGGTTTTTTCTGTTGTTTGTTTATTTTAACTTCTTCATTCACGAGCTGTTATAATACAGAGATGATAAAGAAGTCGAACAACGTTGGCCCGAGGAAAGCTATTTTTCAACAACACTTCTTCCACGGTGTCACGATGCACAAAAGAACAGAAGCCCTCGCAGATCTCTCAGCGGTAAGCCGAGAAAGCCGCACTTGGCTCGACACTGACGAAGCGGCATTAACCGCCGGGACCCGTCTCCTTCAGTCACGCGCACGCTCGCCGAGGCCACGCCGTTGCTCGGGCGGCCCGCGGCCCGCCATATATCACGGCACCCTCCTGCTTAAAGACCATATGGAAGTTGTTGGGATGTGATCCCCCAGGAGGATGGGGTTTGTGGCTTTCTGGCGAGCACCGCGTCTCGCAGGCAGCTTTACAAGTTGCGGGCGCACACGCCCCCCCCCCAGATCCCGATACCCTCCACAGAGCGACTCAGCATGTGGCTCATTAGAAGCTGAATGTGGGGGTCTGAGGGGTGCGGTGCACGGAGGCACGATATAGCGTGGCTAAAAGTAATGTACACAGCGTCACGGGTCAGCTGTTGCTCAACAGAATGCCCCCTCGGAGCGGAGGTGGGTTCGGTGGATACGCATTCCAACTACTGTATCGGACCAAAAATCCCCCACTGGTTGAAAAATGTGCATTAAAGACAGCGGCACCTTAATCTGGTGAAATATTAGACCTGTAAGAGAAAATAAAGGATCAGTCAAACAGCGTCGGGCTCTCTCCCTTCTGCTACCGATTAGAACAATGGAGAAGTTTCAGCCCCAGCTCCAGCAGTGTGGCTGGAGGCAGCAGGAAAGGAAGGATAGCACTTGAACCGGCAGCCATGTGGAAATCACATGTTGTAAAGAGATTAACGCTCATTTGAAATGATGATAGCGTTGATGTGTTAACTGCTCAATAAAGCAATTCCTACTCATTCAGTGGATAGCGAGTGCGGATGAGAGGTGAACTCCTCCGCCGCCACGGTTTCATGAGATCCGTCCGGTTCTGTGGAGACGGCTGAGACGAGGCTCCCGCCAGGGTTGCCAGGTCTGTGACAAAACCAGCCCAATGGCCAATAAAACCAGCCCAAAAACCAGCCCAACATCAGAACTCAAAAAAATATGCCCAAAACCAACCATATACTTTGCTTTTTAAGTCCATGTGTGTGTGTTGTAATGCAGTCAGTTTGGTAGGATTTGGGTATAAATACATTATTTCATTTAAAATATGGATTTTTATTATAAGATATTCATGTAATTTGCATGCAAAATAGGTCTACCCGAACCAGCGGACAAAAAATTCAACCCGCGGCAACACTTAAAAAGCCCCCAAATTTCGGAAAAAAATGGACCTGGCAACACTGGCTCCCGCCGTCGTTTCCACGACGACGCATTCAGTCTCATAACGGTCTGCAGTTCTCTTTGTGCAGTTTTGTTGCAGCAATTCTTATTGCCTACTTTAAAACAAGTTGAAGCTTTCAGCTTTTCACAAACATGGCATCCACATGGTTAGACGCACGTTCTACCTGCAGCGTTCACACGGTGCGGACGTTACGTTTTTTTAGGCCGACCCGGATGTTAGCATTACACTGGCTCCCTCGACAACAAGCTAAAAGCATTTCAATCAGGAGAGACGGGTATTTAGAGTTTAACAGTCATTTATTGCAATAGTGCAAAGTCTTTTTGGCGATTGGACTCTGAAGTAGGATAACCCAGGGGTGGAGCTGCTGATATCTGCGTGGCAGAATCCCCCCATGACTAGAGCTGAAACAACAACTCACGGAAACAGAGGACACATTTTAAAGTTGTACCAACGACGCTGTGATAGGCTTACGACACTGGGCTGCCTCTAAATGGTTGGTTCATTCATTGAGCCCGCCCCCAATCCGCTAATGGAGTCATCGCTGCGAGACTGAGGCCACGTTTACACATAGCCGGGTATTTACAGAAACGAAGATTTCTGCCCCTCCGTTTTCAAAAATAACGTCGTACACACAAGGTCGTTTTCAAAAAAGTTTCTGTTTATATGAACCCGCATAAATACGCCCCCGGGCGCCGTCATAACTATGCCAAACCTGTAGTCGGCAGTGTAACGAGAAGGATAAAGACATGCAAACCAATCAGAATTCTCAAGACTCGAGACCTCCGAGGAGTGTCCTCATGTCAAGGAGGAAATAACTCGGGCGCACCTGACAACGAAAATGAAGGCAGTCGACACTGGACGTAGGAGCCAGTGTTGCCAGGTCCGCGGTTTTCCCGCGAATTGGGCTACTTTTGAAGTGTTGCCGGGTTGAATTTGTTGTCCGCTGGTTCGGGTAGACCTATTTTGCATGCAAATTACATGAATATCTTTAAATAAAAATCCATATTTTAAATGAAATAATTTATTTATACACAAATCCTACCAAACTGACTCCAGATCAGCACGTACACACATGGACATTGGACACGCCCACATACACACACTTTAAAAGCAGTGTATATGGTTTGGCACGGGCATATTTTGAGTTCTGATATTGGGCTGGTACACACAGACCTGGCAACCCTGGTAGGAGCGGCCAAACTAACTGTAAACATAGGACGCTCACATGACGTGAAGCATTTTTAGTCGCATACTGTGACGTTTGACAACCTAAAACTCCGTTTGACCTCGTTCAAACACAAAAATTGAGTTTTCAGAAATCTCCAATTTGGCCGGAGTTTTTAGAAATGATCGTTTTCCGTGATAAAACCTCCGTTTTTGTGTAAATGAAAGGCCAAAACGCATGAAAATATATGCGTTTTCCCATCGTGTAAACGGGGCCTGAGACTGCTGGCGGACGATCCGGCTATAACGGATGTCTGAACTTTCACTGAGCTACATTTTTACATTTGATTTTGGATTCTTGCAGAAAATGAGCTCTTTGGCAAACACAATCTCATGTTCTGGGAAATAATCTTCAACGATAAACACTACTTTTGGGGTTTTTGGAAGCTTGGATACAAGCAACGGGAGTAAAACGCTAATGTTGGGCTATAAACGAACTGCACCGCAGTCACACGAGCGCGGGAACACACAACGAGGCCCCTCGACGTGAGTGCGCTTTCCAGTCTCATTTATACAACCTTTTTACAGACACATCAGAGCTTTCATATTCCCAAGAGAGATATTTCCTGACTGATTTTATGCCGTAGAACAAAACGTGTTAACCACAGCCCTTATTTTTAGGCATCTAACCAAAAATCCATTAAATAGCCCGGTACGACAAGGTAACCAGAGGTGCAAACATGCGGACTCCTTTCCAGGGTTGAGGCACATTGCTGCGTCACTCTATTATGACCTTCAGAAACGGCCACACTGAAATAGCCAATTATAGGTAAATTGCCGCAACGATAATTTCTAAAGCCGTTTAATCTCCGACTGTTATATTCCAACTTCCCGGCTCTCAGTCACAGCGCTGAAAGAGCCTCTCGTCAAACCTTTTGTTATATTCTACTGAACTATAATCTTCGGAGCAGCTCCCAGCCTCTAAATCTCATAATGGTGCACAGCTCAGCCTGCAGAGAGTCCTTTCCAAGATTATTGCGATTATGCTTTCATTGTCAATATTATTTTCAAACGTCAAGTTACCCCCTGGTAGCACCGTTGACCTGCGCGAAGTGAGGAGATTTCTCTACATGTTTGAGTTATGTCAGATATTGGTTTCAAATGTCCCCGTGTTGAATGAAAAGACTGTAAAGATGTGATGGGTTGTGTTACTCTGAGTCAGAGCGAGGGGAAGGTGAGTCTCTGGTGGATTGTAATGAACTGGAAACAAGCTCCGAGTTTGGAAATTAGAGTCCAGTGGAGGAACGAGATTTTACCGAGATATACACGCACACGCAAGCCGAAGCTTGTAACAGGTAACTAACCCACGAGAGCAGTGATGGACAACCTCAATAAAGCCCCTGGGGTCGCTTTAATACGCATTCATAATTACTGTGTGATTGCCTCAAATCCAACCGAGAAACTTTGACAACAGTAATAACTTATTGATTGATTACTTCCCAAGTGAATGCTTTTTGGAGAATAACGGATTCTTGGATCCAACATCGGATTCAGACGTTTAGACCTTGTTAAACTGTTCTAATGTACCTTTGCTTTTACAGGACTGGAAGGAGAACAGCTACACAGACCTCAAGCTCACAATATATTTTAGCCCATATTAAAAGTGTTTTATTATTTTTTTCAAAGCTGCCAACTACAGTCTCCTATTTTCAAGATGACTGGATCCGGACACAATCTCCCCAAAACAGTCAGTCTGACGCATAATTAAGGCTGAAGCGGTAATGTCAGGAATGTGTTCCGTTTCTCCTCTTTTATTTCCCGTTTTTATTATTCTCGCAAAGTAATAATTGCGGCGCATATTTGTGAAAATGGAAGGAATGTGAGCCAATTAGTTTTAATGATGTGCAAGACGAATCTGCATGACAGCAATTACTGCGACAATGTGTTCACCGGCCCAGAGGCCCGGAGACGGGCAGGCAGCGGGCTTCACGTGGGGCTCGTGTCTGGCCCGGAGTCACTGACCTGTCTCCTTCATCCCCCAGCACAGGCCACATGTTCGTCCGGTGTCAGTTCTGTGGCCTCGCAGCTTGGAACGGGTCGGTGCATCCAACACGTTATTCCAGCCAGCCACGAACGCCGTTTCTCATTTCAACTCAGACGGTTTATTTGAAGAACGCCCTCTCACACTCTCTTCCCCTGCAGCACAACGACACAGGAATCCGTGGCTTATTTGATCCGCCGCTTCATCCCCAAACTTGAAGTTGAGCAGACTCCGGACAAGGCGCTGGCACCCTGCCAACCTGTACTTGAGTCAGATGATGGATTTAACTCCTCGCCAAACAGAGCTCAGGCTATTCCTATTTTATCCCTTGATGGAGAATACGGATCACATAACAGGTTATACAAATCCACAACCGCATTTCTCTCAATGTGGATGCTTCATCAAAAAAAAAAGGGGGCTACATTTTCCTGAGAGAGGTTAAAATGAAATGATTGAGTGAATTTGAAGAGAGGGGAGATCGTCTGATAGATAAAACTCAATTTGTAGTTTTTCCTCTTTATACAGTCATGTCGTGGTCTTTCAATTAGCGTGCGTCACGATGTGAGAAAACTGAAACTCCAGCGCTTTGATTTGACTTTCTTTGTGGTCTGTAGAAAATAAAAGTCTTGACCAGTGGTCCCCAAACTAAGGCCCGCAGGCCGGATAAGGCCCGCCTCCACATTTGGCCTGGCCCCATGAACAATACCAGAGACTGAATACCTTCGCATTGAAAATGCGGAAGGTTATGTTTTGATCGCCGTGTATTTACTTATTTATTTGTATGCGTGTTTCTCGCATAACACAAAAAGTATTAAACCGAATCGCATGAAATTTGGTGGGATGATTGGTTATTATCCGGGGACCATTTGATTAGATTTTGGGATGATCGGGTCAAAGGTCAAGGTCAAGGTCATGAAAAGGTCAACATCTTCTTGAATCGCATGACATTTGGTGGGATGATTGGTTGTTATCCGGGGACCATTTGATTAGATTTTGGGATCAATCGGGTCAAAGGTCAAGGTCATGAAAAGGTCAAAATCTTCTTTTTACCATAGCACGGTAAATTTCTATCCAATTGGCATGCAACTAATGCCAAAATGTTCATAATTCAACGCCCAATCTTGTGATATGCGAAGGTATGCGCTCTACCGAGTGCCCGTTCTAGTTTATTTTTGTATTTTTCTTTAGTCTGGCCAGGCAAATCCTCGACTAGCCCCTGTCAAATAGAACGGAATAATGGCCAAAAGTTTAGGTAAGATCCCGGAAAGGGTTTTTAATATTTGGTTATGTGGCTTTCTGGAAAACAATACATGTTTACATGTAGGCACCCCTGCGATCGTCTCACTTTTTCTGTTACAAACTGACCCCGGCCCCCATCAGAGAAGGGACAAGTGATGTGGCCCTCACAGGAAACAGTTTGGGGACCCCTGGTCTTGACGCTCTCGTGTTTTTTCCTGCGTCGCTCCGGTTTTCGAACCGGCGTCATCTCGTTCGACATGTTCAGGGTCCGGTGTGCTTTCACTCAGAGAAGCAACACAAAGTGGCTCCCGGAGCCCGAGCAGAATAACAGGAAGCGTGCAGCAGGTAGAGCGCCGTTCGCACCCAGTGGGTCCCTCTCTCCGGCTGCCAGCGCTGCTCCCCGCCAAGAGCTGTGGCAGCGTTCCTGCCTGCGATCCGTCAGTGTCCACAGCATCTGTGTCAATAGCATTCCACGGCCCTGTTTGCTTTAGCCGCCACCGAACCGGCGGCCTGATTTACCGTTTGAGGACAATGTCGTAAATCCTCGAGTGCCGTCTACGACGTGCATTCGTGTCACGAGATGAGAGGTTGTTTACTTTTAGAGTGACGGCGATTATTCTTTTTCCATGACCACAAAATGACCTCAGCGCTGCGTATTCGCAGACTATTGATACGCGTTGTGCACGCATTCGTCTTTTAAGTACAGTAAGCCGCTTAAAATTGGAGTTTGTTTTTCAAATAAAAACATACAGGCCATTTCTTTGATGAAGTGTCCGCTATTTACAGTTGGCCTTCAGTTTTTCCCATTCGCTCATGTTTTTATGACCTCTTACTTTTATTGCCTTTTGAAGCTTCCTGTGTTACAGTGAAAGCACACGCTGGATTCTAGATCAGTGACGAAAGATATTTTTAGGAAATCACTCTGTATAGGAACACTAAACCGAGCCATGAACCCGGAGTATAGGCTTTACCTCCTAGGACAGGATTTAATGTGAGTGATCATATACATTTCGTCTAACCAGGGCAGTTAAAGACTCAAGTGAAATTCAACATGACAGCCCCTCCAGGCTCTCTCTGCTGAGTGGAAAGGACAGGGTGGGTTGAACATTTCGACTAATGGCCCCGTGATTGAATCAATTTAAAGTGAGCTCCGGTTTTGAGATCAGGGATCTCCTCCTGCTACTGCTCCTGCTTCTTCATAGGAGGGGGGGGGGGGGGGGGGGGGACGCATGCTGGAACATGACCCGCTGAAATCCTGACCTCCATCTGTGCTCTCTCTTCAGCCGACTGCCAGCCCCCCTGCCAGAACCGGGGCTCCTGCAGCCGGCCGCAGACCTGTGTGTGTCGCTCAGGCTTCCAGGGGCCCCGCTGCGAGGAGGTGACTCCAGAGCAGGTGTACATCCGCGATGGAGGCGCTCTGAAGCGCGTTCAACCGGGGACCAACCCTTTCCAGAAAGACCAACCGCGGAGAAGGCCCTCGGAAAGGCAGGCCATCGATACCACCAAGGTCCAGACCCCGCGACCTGCGACCCCCAGACAGCCCGTGTAAGTGACGCAGCTGTGCTTCCTTGTCCCGTCTCTTTATAGCCAGGAGGAGACTCACAGCGTTGCCAAATAAGGATGGATCAACTTTAAATGATGGTGCCCTCACACCAGTCCAGACATTTGGATTCATTCATCCAGCTGTTTTAACCCTCCTGTTACCTTTAGGGTCAATTTGATCCGATTCAATGTTTAATGTCGGTGTTCTTTCGGGTCAAACATATAAGAAATATCAACTTTTTTATATATTTAAAGGGCTATTTAGGTAGTCAACAAACAAACATAAAGTACCTCACACTTAAACTTGGGAAACAATATTAATTCTAATAATTTTCTGGAGGTTTTAATTGCTGGGGTCAAATTGACCCCGAGGGTAAAATATGTTAGGAAATGTAAATGTAACAGGAGGGTTAAACATTGAATGGGGTCAAATTGACCCTAAGGCAACAGGAGGGTTAAAGTGACCAGGCCTTTCTACTCGTATAGTTTGCACTCGGCCTCAGCGATTCTTTAATCCACTTTTTAAACTTTTATTTTGAGCACATTAAACATGTAAAAATCGTATAAAACTTAAACTTCTAACATGAGCATTGTTTATATCTCCTGATCCACATTGTCAGTCCTGCTGAAAGATGAACCACAGCCGGAGATTTGGGTCTGAAACGGCCGATAAACTCGTGTTCTGAAAGAAGCCTGCATTCCCTCTGATGGCCAGCAGGGGGAAAGTCAGATTGTATAAAAGTCTATGAGAAAATGACTCATAGACTCCCCACTTTATTTATTACCTCAGTACACGTGAATGTGAGTTTATGGTTTCGATTGAATAGTTTTACTTCTTCTTCAATGCAGAATGATGTTTCATTTAGTAAATGATGGTCCTGTTTAATGAAAACAAATGAAGACAAAGCAGAGTATTCACTCTCATCGTGTGTTTTGAGTTCATGAAAGTCTATTTTAACCTTCTGGTCGTCTAACAGCGTCTTGCTCAGCGTGTACTTACACCATATTGTGTTTTCTGTTTGCAAAAAAACATGCTCACATAAAAACAAATTGACAAACTGCGCTATTAGAATTGATCTAAAGTTCATGAAGCTCCCGTTCAACACTGGTTAAGTTTATCGCCGCGATAAATCAAACTAGATGAACGGGTTCATATGTGAAATCTTGAATACACTCAAAGTAAAACACATTTGCATGCAGCTGAAGCCATCTGCCTGACAAGGTATCAGGATAAATCTGTGAAATGTAGGAACTTATAGCCTGATGTACCAGACAGGAGTATTAACCCATTCTATTTGCTGTGAAATTAGAGCTTTGCTATTATATTTCTCTTCAGGTTCACTTTCTTCTTTGATTTATTGGAATAACTGTGACGATAATATATCCAAATAATAATAATAGGCCTCCTTCAGTGCATTCAGCGAACTCTCCCAAAACGGCTAATCAGACAGGAACTGTGTCTCGGCTCTTAATCCATGACTGTTTTAGTTCCAATCGCGTTGGAATAACTTTTGGGTTTGATTAATCACTTTACCATGGCTAGAATCACCGTATATTCTTGATCAAGGATGTTGAACGTATGTAATTGTTTCCGGGAGGAGTTTTGATGGATCGTTATTACTTACAGGTTTAGACTCATCTTGTCAAATCCTGCTCCATTCTGGGTTCAGGCCCAGTGTTTTTCTAATCCACTCCCAGTCTGTTAAAGTGCAAACAAAAATTGTTTGGCCGCTGAGGTCATCTTTAACTTTTTAGCCGGTTTGTCTTCTGGGTAATTTCTCTCCACCAATACCACGTAAACATTCTCAATTACATCTGACAGTGATGGTGCTCCTGCTGCTAATTGTGAGGTCTCTTGAGTCGCTTGTGCTTTTGTTGGTGTTATATAATTACGCTGGATGAGCCGTCCACATGTTTGTGGTAGCTCGATGAAAGTCTCCTATAAATGTTTTGGCAGATGGTTCTTGAAAGAGTTTTTATATATGTCCTCCTTCCCAAAACTATTATATTGGACTTGTCGTCAATCTTCTAACCGACGCAGGACCTTTGCGGACTGCACACTTGTGATGCATATGTTGTCTTTGTTCTTGACTCACAGGACATTTTTGCGTCCTGAGTCACAGATCTGGGACAAATCAAAGGAGACGAGACCGCGGGTTTAACGCAGCGAAGAGACGGGCGGCGTGCCTGAGTCACAGCTGCCCCCGCACTATGACTGTGCGCTCGTGTTTTTGCCGAAACGGACTAAGAGGTGCTGTAAAGAGTTCAATAGGAGCCATTTCCCTCTGTTGGAGTGAAACATTTCCAAGCATGCAGCTCATCCTAATCGAATTATGTGTTCTTGTAACCAACATATTTCACTGAAATTGGCAGGACCGAATAAAAGCCCTCAGCCAAGATAATAACATTTCTTGTTTTCAACATTGTTCAAAGAACTGTTTAAATACTTGACTCTCTTCCATTGGCACGTCCAGCAGGAGTGTTTGTGTCACACACAGATGAAGCTCAGCCCTCGTGAACTGCTCCACATTTTTTGCATTCTCTCGGCCCAGAATCATCTTTTATGGGTGGATCGGTCTTCCCTCTGGAGAAGCGGTGGACGCAACTCTCGGTTTCACGTGTCGGACTGAGGTTCCACTGTCTCCGAAGCCAGAGAAGCGCTCGTAATGTGAGGTCACAGAAAGAGAGACAACCCCGGGGCCAAAGCTTAATTAAGGAGTAATAAGAGAGTGGGGAGGACAGACAGATAGATCGTGTTGGTTTTGCCCCCGCTAATATATTGAGGGGGAAAACACCACCCTGTACACGCAGCTCCAGTGTTCTTTAATTGATGTCTTCTGGAGAAGGTGTGAGGTGCCGTATATGTCTTTCTTGGAGCGGACTCGGCTTGTTATGTCAGCGGCACCCTGTTACTGACCCGGTCTGTCGAGAGGCGCCAAGAACAAGAAATAGTGCGGAGAAGGAGCGGGACGGGCAAGGAGGGAGGGAACAAAAACAACGATAATAAGAGAAAACATCAATTAGAGAGAGAGAAACTAATCTGCTCTGCTGAGCGAGGTGTCGTGATGAGGATAGAGACATCAGCTGTGGACTCAGCTGTGAAATCACGCTGCGTGCACACGGGAACGTGTCCGTGGTAAATTTTACGAGAATTGTCAACATGTCGGTGAAGATTATACTTAATTTAATTTTCAACTGGCCAGCACTTCAATCTAGTGTGGCGAGACTCAGGCTTTTTAGATAAGGTGTTGAGCTACCATAGAGCTTTTGGACAAGTGTGACTATTCACTTAAGTAGGCGTTGTTAACTACCATGCAGGGTTCGTACGGTCATGGAAAACCTGGAAAAGTTATGGAATTTTAAAATGGTAATTTCCAGGCCTGGAAAAGTCATGGAAAAAAACTTAAATCACAAAAGTTTTGGAAAAGTCATGGAAATGTGTTATATTCACATGTTCATTTACGTCGAGTTTAAAATAATTCATATGTTTTTAAAGGAAGACTCAAATTATAAGCTGGCATAGGCCAAATCCAAACAGATTTGCACATAAAGGATAATAGTTTGATTAAAAGAATAAACATTTATATAAGTGTTTCTAAGAATAAACATGTATAGTAATGTTTATTCTTTTAATCAAACTATTGTCTCTCATTCATTTGTTTCATTTAAGGTTTATTGTATGCTTTGTAATTCTCATTGTTTGAAAACTACATTTTCAAAAAGTTTTCATGTACACACCGAGATTTCAGTTTGGTCATGGACATTTGGTTTAAAGTCATGGAAAAGTCCTGGAATTCCATCGGTCAACATGCGTACGAACCCTGCCAGGTAACTCTGGCCGTGGTTTGAAAGCATGAGAACTGGAGGTCCAGCTTTGTGCCTTCCCAACAATCGCGATGTCAAGCGAGAGGTGTGGCGCCATCTGCAAAGTAGTGTGTGTTTCAAGTTGTTAATGACACAAAAGACGCTTTGAAATCTGATTCCATTGTAATTGCGTTTCATATTTAATGTTAATTTGCAGTTTTCTCAAGGCAAACCTTCGGGGACCAATCCGTCCATCTCACTCGGATGGAATTTCTCTCTCTGAAATCTCCTGACGACTGCCATGTAGTCAGTCCTGTCTGGGCACAGCCGCCTCCTGAAAAGTTATTTTAGAGAAAAAACTATTTCCTGAATAGTCCTACTGAATGAATCTAGCACATTTATGACTGACAGCCTGGAATAAAAGTCTTGTTGGGATGGACAAAACATATGAGGAAGCCAGTGGGTTTGTGGGACGTGGGAATACAACTCCTTACCTCACCTTGTAATCCTGTATCCAGCCCTCCATCTCGCCTCTGTCCATTTCAACTGTGTCCCAAATGTCCCAGCCGCCTGTTCTGTTGGATTAAAACCGTAAAATCAAAAAGTAGGTAGCGTTACATCCTATACGCAGCTGGCAAACAAATATCTGTTTCCTCCTCTGACCCAATGCGATTTACTGTAAACCAGCGTTTCCTGCTGAGCTCAGCAGCAGTGGAAGGCTTGTCCCTGTCAGCACGAGACCCTGTAGATCACAGCGAGGCTGTCGGCTCCCGGTATGAAGGTCAGGGCCAGCCGTGAACACTGTGATAATGCACAGAGGAAGTATTCAGCACCTCCTATGAGTCCTTCATTCAACTCCACAGCCACGCCATCCCCGCCCTGACGTCGCTCCACTGCAGGAAGCCGAGCGGGGCCGAGCAGGATGTGTGTGCGGTTAGCAGGCCGTCTCCCTCGGTTACGTCGTCACTCTCAGGACAGCTGTCGGCAGCTACCTGGACAACATAGCTTTACTGGGACTCTGCATGCAGAACTTAAACCAGGGGTCCCCAAACTTTTTCCTGTGAGGGCCACATAACTTTTCCCTTCTCTGATTGGGGCCGGGGTCAGTTTGTAACAGAGAAAGTGTGACGATCGTTGCCTAAATCGTTGTCTAAATGTAAACATTTATTGTTTTCCAGAAAGCCACACATAACCAAATATTAATAACCCTTTCCGGGATCTTCACACGTTCTATTTGACAGCGACTAGTCTAGGATTTGCGTGGCCAGACTGAATTTTTTTTTTAATACGTCTCTGGTATTGTTCAGGGGGCCGGGCCAAATGTGCAGGCGGGCTGTTACCGGCCCGCGGGCCTTAGTTTGGGGACCACTGACTTAAACACTCAGTAGGTTTGTATAACTGGAATGTATCACGAAGAGAGGTAATTATTCTAGTCGTGGGCTGGAGTTTGGAGTTGGAGTTGTTGTTTAAGGTCAAAGTTCCTGAGTGATATGTTACAACTGGAATTGGTAACGATGTGAAGCAATGAGTCCACGCCGTGACGCACAGAATTAGAATCTGGGGGAAAGAGAGTCGAGTCGGTATCAGCAGACGAGGGGTTTATTTGGTTCTCTATTTTAAATGTTTCACGTGTACACTACCGTTCAAAAGTTTGGGATCACTGAGAAATGACTTTATTTTTCAAAGAAAAGCACTGTTTTTTCAATAAAGATAACATTAAATTAATCAGAAATACACTCTCTACATTGTTAATGTGGTAAATGACTATTCTAGGTGGAAGTGTCTGGTTTATAATGAAATATCTCCAGAGGTGTATAGAGGCCCTTTTACAGCAACTATCACTCCAGTGTTCTAATGGTACATTGTGTTTGCTAATCGCCTTATAAGACTAATGTCTGATTAGAAAACCCGTGCAATTATGTTAGCACAGCTGAAAACAGTTATGCTGGTGATATAAGCTATACAACTGGCCTTCCTTTGAGCTTGAAGTTTGTAGAACAAAATTGATATTTCAAATATTAATCATTATTTCTAACCTTGTCAATGTCTTGACTATATTTTATATTCATTTGATAAATAAAAGTGTGATTTTTCATGGAAGACACGAAATTGTCTGGGTGATCCCAAACTTTTGAACGGTAGTGTAAATCCAAAGGCTCAATGTTTGGCACATTTATGTCGTTGCTGATTACAAATTTGGTCACACACAGTAACTTATCGCGTCGTTGACGATAAAACAAAAGCAGCCGGGGACGTGGAGCGGAAGGTTCTCCGCGTTAACTGTTCATGTCGTCCCTGTTTTCCCGGTGAGCGCCGGCGGCCACGTCTTGTTGACTCTAAGCTTCGCACAGAGCCGCGCGGCCGCCGCCTCTCAGAGGAAGCTGTGGTCAGAGTGGAAGTTCTACATGTTCATCATCCATGACTGGTCAGACTAACTGCTCAGTGACCTCACCACCTGTAGAAAAATATTGTTTTTACAATATCAACAATCTGAGGTTTGGACTGTTCCGAAACTTGAATAGAATCATAAAAGTTGGAAGGCGGGAGTGGAAACTCGCTCAACGAGATTCTCGTAACTCAGTTAAGAGGATAATAAATTTAAAGAGTAGCACGAATCCCACAGTAGCTTCCCATCTCATAATTCGTGATGCTTTTGTCTTTGATCAGGTATGTGTGTTTGTAAGACTAACATACACACTACCGTTCAAAAGTTTGGGGTCACTTAGAAATGTCTTTATTTTTCAAAGAAAAGCACTGTTTTTTCAATAAAGATAACATTAATCAAGAATACACTATATATTGTTAATGTGGTAAATGACTATTCTTGGTGGAAACGTCTGGTTTATAATGAAATATCTCCATAGGTGTATAGAGGCCCATTTCCATCAACTATCACTCCAGTGTTCTAATGGTACATTGTGTTTGCTAATCGCCTTAGAAGACTAATGTCTGATTATAAAACCCTTGTGCAATTATGTTAGCACAGCTGAAAACAGTTATGCTGGTGATATAAGCGATACAACTGGCCTTCCTTTGAGCTTGAAGTTTGAAGAACAAAATTAATACTTCAACTATTAATCATTATTTCTAACCTTGTCAATGTCTTGACTATATTTTCTATTCAATTTTCAATTCATTTGATAAATAAAAGTGAGTTTTCATGGAAGACACAAAATTGTCTGGATGACCCCAAACTTTTGAACGGTAGTGTATATTATATACCGTTGTGCCTGGGGAAGTTTCCCCACTGTACCGCCTGGTCTGCTTTGCTACTCAAAGACGACGTGTCCAGAATCCTCCTCCTGTCTCCCTCGTGTTTCGCTGCCGGAGGAGGCCTGCAGACGACGAGTCGGCTTGAAGTAGAGAAGAGGGGTTAAAGTGCAGGGTGATTCCCACAGGTTGCATGCGCCGCTCTCTCCTGAACGGAGCTCTATTTCGCTTCTGAACCGGGCCGATGACAGCGTGTCTCGAGCTGTGATTTGTATCCCTGCGTGGGGAGACTGGGAACGAACCTGAATGAGGTCAGGCTAACTGGCGTTCTGCTTATTGCCTGAGTGTTTGTGTGGCGTTGTGGTGCTATGCAACCTTCCCTTTAGCCTGATCCCTGCTCCATTGTGTGTTGTCACTTGTGATATGATTGGGATTGGGCTTTCCGGAGCACGCTTGGACATCCTCTGCCACAGTTTTGTAAGTGTTGAGGGGGGAATATTGTGTACCTCTGCTACTGTGGGTCAACGGGTCAAGCGCAAACTCGGCTGTGGAGGTCACTTTGTCCTCAGGTGAACTCTCCACATTCTACAGAAGGGAAATAAACGTTGGATTTCTGCATAATTTATGACAATTAAACAAGATTGATTTGGCACGCGTCTCGTAATAAGCGCGTCTGAATGCACTGTCGTTTTTTTTTTATGTGAGCGAGCTCACCACAACGATATTGACTGATCCAGGCCAGGAAGAGTTGCTGTGTTTCTTTTCTACAAACACAAACGAGTCCCATGAGTGTTTGGCTTCCTGCTAGGCCAGAGGGAACAAAGGACCATAGAGAACTCAGCGTGGGACAGATATGTCTTTCTCTCCCTCCATCCCAACTCTCCAAAGCCCCATCCGAAACACGCTCTCCGGGCCGCGGTGCCAGCAGGCTCGCCGTCTGCAGCCAAATTCTTCTCATCAGACAGGATTGCGCAGATGCAGCTGTCGCGCGAACGCTGTGCGGCAGCCGCAGGAAGAGGGGCGTCTATCCCCGGATGCACTCCAGCTCTGTGGCTGAGGCACATGGAGAGCGCGTCAATCGGACTCATCGCCCAGATATGGGGCACGGGGGTTGAAAGCATGAATAAGCAAGCGCTATGGCCGTGCAGCACCACTAGGGGTACAGATACACGTCACACACGTGCACGTCTCTTCTCTAACATTCAGACATCAAAGCTCAACTTTGTGTCGGCCTTCTTCATGTCTGCATGTTTCCTTTGTGTTCCCTGCAGGGTTCGTACGGTCATGGAAAACCTGGAAAAGTCATGGCAATTTTTAAATGGTTATTTCCAGGCCTGGAAAAGTCATGGAAAAGACTTAAATCATAAAAGTTTGGGAAAAGTCATGGACATGTGTTATAATCACATGTTCATTTACGCCGAGTTTGAAATAATTAATACGTTTTTTAAAGAAAGACGCTCAAAATATAAGCCAGCGTATGCACTCAATACGCAACATTTTCAAAAATGTTCATGTTTATACCGAGATTTCAGTTTGGTCATGGAAATTTGGTTTAAAGTCCTGGAAAACTCATGGAAATCCACTGGTCACAATGTGTAAGAACCCTGTCCCTGTGTACCTCTGGTAACGTTTGAATTGCTTTGAAACCCAACGTTGCAGACCGGGACAACGATTCCCTTGATCACGCCTCCTATGGGAAACCCTCGTTGGCTTCCCGTCAGAGCCTTCTGACACGTGACAGTGACCAGCGCACCGGCGTAGCCCCAGTCGGCTCTTCCTGCTCACGTCTTGTGGCATTTTGCAAAGTGAATGATCAGAGCAACTCCAATGAACTGGAGAGTATTGAATCGCCTCTCAGCTCTCCATGTCTCCAGGCTTTTTGATTCTGGCTCCCGAACCACAGCGACCAGACCGCTTTGCTTCCGACCACAACAGGTCCTTTTGGGTTTCTTTGAGCTTGAAAAGCCCACATTATAAATGCTGAGGTGAGGACAGACAGGTTGGCACTGCTGCTGGCCCCCTGGAGAAGAAAAGGAAACCGTATCACAGCTTTTGGCCTGTCACCGAGTCGACGGCGGGAGTCGTACGTTCTGATCACGTCGTGACCGAAAACCTCAGTGAGGTTACATTTAGAGAAAATGTACTTTCATGCAGGCAGGAAGGGAAGCTAAAGCCGTACAATTAAGTGGAACATGACCTCTTCGCTTGTCTGTGCAGCTCTTGATCCAAATAAAAGTCTTTGCTAAATCAATTTTTCAAGAACCTTTGCTGCAATAGGCCCAGTTGTTGCTCTAATATAAGCCTCATGCCCAGGGGGGCGAGAGAGAAAAAGCTTTCTGAATCAATCCAACCCGACCGTAATTCATTTCACCCAGGGTCTGGCTGCTACTAGCGAGATTCCTGGAAGGCCGTCCAGACAGAGAGAACATTATTTAATCCAGCCTCGGTGGCTGTTGCGATAAGCCCTCAGACACACCCAGATTTTCACAAGGGGAATTATTCTCCCGGGACCCACAATTATCCAAGTCGTGATGACGGGAGATGTTATCAAAGAGAGACCGGGCCTTAATTGCTCGCTGATGTTTGGCTGCATGCTGCGTATGTGAGAAGAACTCGTCCTTGTTTCAGGAGAAACGGTCTTATCGCTAAACGCTGCACATGTTTCTGTGACTAGGTGTGTTTTTGTTATTCCTCGTTCATAGTATAGGATGCATTGGACTACTGGCACTACTGGCAATGTTGAACTACTTTTCCCACGGAGCATTCGGACACAATGTCATCATTTGTATTTTTCATCTATTCTCACTAATTATTCATTCATTATTCAAGTTTCAAATGTGATTTAGGGTGACTTTAATTTGCAAGAGGCTGGTGTTGAGTTATTGTTGAATTCACGAACTTCACCACCATGCATTGCATGGCCTTGTTGCTATGAGAAACACACAACAACAGCATAATGAAAAGGCCCTTAGGGATGGATATTACGTTTATGGGTGCTTGCTAAGCGGTTGAAACCTCAGGATTTTATTGAAAGAAATACACAGGGACCTCAGTGGTGAATGATGAATGGATGAGGGCGTTCTGCATAAAGCCTGAGGAATGTATGACCACGGATGACCACAGTGGGGTTTGACCACTGGTGTTGCAAATGGTTTGGTGCACTTACTGGGTGCAAGATTCATTATTTCACCTCCTAAAATACACCAACGCTGTTAAATTCGGATTTAAACGTGTTCCTTCTTTGCCTGTGGTCCGTGATAGGTAGATCAAAACATGGGAAAACTCCCCGAAAGTACAAACTAAATAGACCTAAAATGTCCGATTAGTAATTCGTCCAATTCTGTCGCGAACAAGTCATGATTGGAACATGAATTCTGCTTGGCAGCCGATGGCAATATCTTTGCCTCTTTTCCTAGCTACATGATAGTCAATGGCGGGCTTTGGAGAGCAAAACATGAACAAGAGTCAAGTGTGTATGTCTTTGCTGCTGTTCTGGAATATCATCTCCTGGGGCGCGTTTCAACCGTGTGTGATTGAGTCTGTGAAATGTGAAGCGCCATCTGTTGTTGAGTTTTAAGCAAAGGACAAATCTCTCGCATTACCATATCGTATTCTTGTAAAGTCTTTGGGCTCCATGGATATCCTGAATCTCCTTATTGCCATTTGATGGGGAACACTTACAACAGATCGGAAGATCTATTTTTCTGTCGTTCCCGCCCGTGACACCGATGATCTGCACGTTTGACCTTTGAAATGAGCGATGGTCTTCACTGTGAATGAGATGAATGTGTGTAAACTGTAATCTACTTTCACATTTACCAAGTAGCCTTCAAATTGCTCTAATTATCCGAAGTTATTACGTAATAGTTTTTTTTGGGCTGACGCTCCACAATGGAAAGACGTAAATAGAACCATTAAACATTTTGTATAAATAAAAAGAATAATGACTTGGTTTTCTGCAGAGACTCTCGTGTCGATTGGTCGTAAACTCACTGAGGTTTGCCGCTCGTCGCTCTGAAGGCCACGTTCAGTCCAACGCGAAGAGGAGCGAGACGGGACGCTGCAGTGACGAGGCTGGGAGCTCTGGGGTTGTGCCGTGTGACCCGGACGGGGACGCTCATGCCAGACACCTCTGCCTGCTGTCAGGCGCTCTTGTTTAGACAGTGTGTTCATAGCCAAATGGCCACATCCAGCCACCGCTCCTCATATCAGTCTATGTTCTGCATTAGCTGCCGTAAGCCAGCAATCCCAGCCATTAGATGCGGGTTCGGACTTTGGTATTCTCAAACAAATCAAAATGAAAAATGAGCTTCGCCGAGGTAGACTCGTGCTGAGCTTCGAGCGGTTCGCAATCCTTTCCGACCTACTTGGCATC
Organism: Pseudoliparis swirei; assembly: GCF_029220125.1. Taxonomy (NCBI): domain Eukaryota; kingdom Metazoa; phylum Chordata; class Actinopteri; order Perciformes; family Liparidae; genus Pseudoliparis; species Pseudoliparis swirei. The sequence goes on from NC_079398.1 coordinate 3,873,230, forward strand.
CTAAGCCCTGAAAAGCTAGGCTCTCCGACTGAAACGCATTAGTCGTAAGTGACAAATATACTTTAATTCTTATGGAGATTTATAGAGAGAGAGAAGATACTGAAAGCACCTTCAGAGACTGAACTGTGAATGAATCAGCTGTGGGCCATACGTTACCGTGCAGTGCTTCAGATAAACACTGCTCCGGCCTCGTCATGCAGAGTGGGCTACGGAGACGCTTTGAGATGTAAACAACTCAAGAGGATCTGGGTCACTGGGCGCGTGTGTAGGTGTGTGTGTGTGTGTGTGTGTGTGTGGATGAATGTTTTAGGTGACCAGGATCATCAGATAAATCCAGAATGTCTTTGTCTATATAAGAAAGAAGGCAGTCCCCACTGGGATGATGGGAATTGTTGTTTTCCAGCGCGAGTGCGATTCAGCGTCAGCAGACGCCCAGAGATCAGAGGGTTTGGAGACGTTTTAACTCTCCTCCAGTTCTTTGTGCTGGCTTGACTGAGCTGTCTGGCCTCCTCTGCAGCTCATTTGGGTCAGGAGGTCGGCTGGAACCGCCACGACGCTGCCTGTCATGCCTTCACGAGCGTGAATATTCATGTCGTACTGCCGCAATGAGTTCAAACATATGTAGCGGCCGAGTGCCAAATAATACTTTTGCAACACATTGGACGCTTTACAGTTGTTTCATGCACAATCGTGTCAAATCTTGGCCGTCACTTTCCTCAAACGCGATGAGGTTCGGTTCTAACGGCTTTCCCGACATGAAGTGAGCGATGACGAGTGAAGGTGGACAGCGCCAATGGCTTTATGTCTCAGTACGAGGCCTCTGCCGCTGTCAGGTATACACACTTTGATCAAGTGCTTGGACGGAGACTTATTGGTGCGATAGAACTGATTGCTTGTCTTTGAATGTAGTTGTTGAGCACATGTTATAAACATGAAATAATACAGAATAAATCATGTGCAAGACCCGGTTAAGCATCGCTTTGCATGCAAGGGAATCTTTCTAATGTAATCCAAGTATCTAAATGGTTTGGCCTCATGATTTCAACATGTGTTCATAATGATTTTTATTTGGCCGTTGGTGATGTATATACAACCTTTTGGAAATACTTGTATTCACTTTGTTTCCGAGAGATAGATCGGAAGAGGATACGAATGACACAATTTATAAACTCAACATATTTCTCCTATTTAATTTGCCTCAATTCTGTCTTTGTACCACATGCTCACGCAGCGGATGTCCTATCAGCGCCGCACATCACGTCATTAAAACTGTATGTCCATCATGTGGGACCCAACGCGCTTCCTATCCGATGGTCAGACCGTGTTCCGCGTGATCTTGGCAGAGGTCTCTTCAAAATTGCTTTCAAGTCACCCGGAACAAGGCGGGGGAGGGGCTCCTCGGATCGCTGAGGCCTTGAAGTTCCTAACGATGATCTGATCTGCAGGCAGAGAGGGCAGCGGTGAGCTCGTGATGGGAGGAAGTCACTTTGCCGTTGACAGCGAATAGAGACAGAACGAGTGACATCTCGGCCTAGGAAGCAGGAAGCAGGATGCTTGCGGGCCAGGTGTCACAGTCCGGGGATGGAAAAAGCCGATCGTAATCTGGAGCGGGCCGTTTAGCTGGGTTAGCCCCCCCCTGTAAATCCTTGCCAGCTTGACACCAGCACCTCTTGTCTCCCAGTGTCACATCCTGTCCCTGGGACCCGCCCTGGAGATTCAGGATCTGGGTGAGCAGCTGTTGGCTGCCTGTTGTCTTTTGAACAGATGACGTGAGAGACCATTATCAAATGTTTGTCTCCCTTTTCCCCTTTTCATCTCGTGTCCATGAATGTGGATTGTGAATAAAGGGACATGCATAGGCTTGTGCTATATCTAGCACAGCTGGGAGAGGGTGTGTGTGTGTGTGTGTGTGTGTGTGCGTGTGTGTTTGACAGAGCTGATTCAGTGTGTAAATAGGTAATTTGGGATTTGATTACAGCCTCCACTTTACAGGGCCACAGGTGTGCTTTGTAGACGTGTTCCTCTGATCTCCGCGGCATGGTTCATCTTTTTCTCGCTCTCCTGGGATCCAGATGTCTTTTCTGAATCTCAGCACTCGCCAAGCGTCCCGACACCCCCGCAGCCGAGGCAGGCCGGTCTCCTGCCTGCCTGTCCGAAAGGTGCGCGCCTCCCCCAGGTCGCTCACATGAGCTCAGCTTCCAGGTCGTGCAACACAGACTCAATAATTGACCCAAATGAAATGCTCACCGGTAAATAAAAAAATAAGAAGGCCCGGAAAAGCTTTGTTCTTCGACCCTAGTTTTAATACTTCCTCCTGAGCAACACTCGGGACCTTACTCCACGGTTGGCCAGAGTCAGACTGAACAGGGAGTTCATAATCTAGTCAAGCAGACACCGCGGGTGATGAAATACATTCTGTAGTCTGAATGGAAACGGTCTAATGTGTTTAATCTCACACTTTTCTCTGAGGCAAGCGGATCAGACTGGGACGTGTGAGTCTTATTCCCTTTGGATGCCTGGAAATCTTCTCTTGCAAGACGGCTTTAATGCCAAACAGAATCTTTTCATTAATCAGGAAGGGTGACGACTCTGCGGCTTAACAGCCGATGTTAGTTGGGAAAGCCTGTGTGCTTAAATAATTATATGGTCTTATTAATGTGATTAAAACTAAATGACTTCCAAATCATTGCGTCTCATCTTCAAAATACAATTAAGCAAAGCGATGACCTAAGACATAATGTTTGTCCTGCTGGAATATTATTTTCTGTTGCAGACACTGACCACACTGAAATGGATTTCACAGGGATGCACATATGTTGCTGATTGTTAGTGTGGATATGTGTGGGATATCAGCGTCATATGTTTATCGTATATAGTTTATACCTCGCCCCTCCATATCTGTCTCACCTCCTCCAAATCAGCATCCCCACCCGGTCTCTCAGGTCGGCCTCCTCCATCGACCTGAGACCACCACGGGGTCAAGAGCCTTGAGCCGCTCTGCCCCTCTGGAGCTCCTCCCCCCTGACATCAGGAACATGGACTCAATCTTTTTATTCAAAACCCACCTCAAAACTCAACTTTTGAGGCAGGCCTATGCCTAACTTGTTCCCCTCTGCTGCAGACTGTTCTGCTTTTTTAACTGTTCTGCTTTTTAAAATTGTGTCCCTCCTTGAACTGTTTTTAATGTGCTGTACGGCGACCTTGAGTGCCTTGAAAGGCGCCTTATAAAATAAATGTATTACAGTTTTTGCCTATTGCTTACACACATTTTGCTAAATTTGGCTCATTGTGTCAAAACTCTACACACAAGCAAAGAAGACACCACACTGGGAAATAAACCATTCACATCTATGTCAAATCGAAACTCTGCTATCAAAACCTAACAATCCTTTGTCAAAATGTCACTGATGACAAAATGATGCCCACTTGCATCATATGAATACACTTTCAGATCAGCAGCAACACACTAGTCTACTTAATATAAAAAACTGCCGTCTTTTGTTTTCAATGTTTATATTCAGTTCCATAGAGGGCATATTTTCACAACAACCAAAAAAATTAAATACTGAATTCAAAATCATTACATTAGTATATTTTCCAGTGCAGTACATTTAGTTAAATCAAAAATAAAACAAACAATACACTACTGTAAACACAGAAAAACACAATTGTGCACAAGTGGGCGTATGGATCCTGCCGTCTGTTGGGGTCTGGCCACAGGATCTCATCAACATCACAAGCAATGTCTTCTCTCGCTAAGCATCGGGGAAAATATCCCCTTGTGTGGCGAATCCATCCCTGGATTGACCTCACCTCCATGTCTCCGCAGGCCTGTTCCATTGCCTGCAGAAGAGGCATACGGGCATGTGGTTGGCGGTCATATACGCGCCATCTCCAAACGGAAAATAATTCCTCTATAGGATTTAGAAATGGCGAGTAAGGGGGCAAGTACAGAACTTCAAATTGATCATGGTTGGTGAACCAGTTCTGGACCAGAGCAGCCCGATGGAAACTAACATTATCCCAGACAACAACAAACCTGGGCTGCTCTGGTCCATCCTGTACAACTACATCATGAAGTGCATCTATAAATGTGAATATGTGTTGCGCATTGTAGGGACCCCGTTTGGCATGATGGTGCAGTAGCCTTCGAAGACTCATGGCAGCACACAATGTGATGTTTCCCCCGCGCTGCCCCGGGACGTGCCAAAATTGCCCTTTGGCCAATTATATTACGTCCCCGTTGTCTGTTTTTGCAAAGGTTGAATCCAGCCTCGTCAATGTAAATACATTTATGCGGCTGGGCAGCTCCATCCATGTCCAAGATTCTCTGTAACAAAATGTTTTGTAGCTGGCTGATTGGTGTTCAGTTTTGTCAGTAAGTGTTTTCAGGTGTGTCTATGTCTTTTCAATTAACCAATGTGTGTTGTATTTTGTATAGAGGTGTTTTCCCAATGGTACCCTGAGATTTCATTTTTGAACTAAGTGTCTTATGTATGAAATAGTGTGTAGTGTCTAGGAGCAAGTGTGTTGCAGAAAGGAGCAAGTGTGTTACAGAATTGCAACTAAAGTGCAAAGCAGCGCTTTTGTTTAAGGTATGGTTACACTTTGTTTAAGGTATAGTAACAACAACTTCAAGTTATGTTATTTTGGTTTAAGCATGTGTCTATAGTGTTCAAGCAACGGACAAAAACTGTATTATTATTATAGTCTTGTGCTGTTGTGACTGACAGGACCCAGGTGAGACGGGGACCCCCTGACTCCTCCCCTCAACAGACTGGGACCTCCCGCACTGTGAAGCGTTACCCGTCATCCTCCAGGCCCATAACGTCCAACAATCTGCCGAACGGCCACGGCGGCGAGCGCAGGAACTGGCACGGTCACAGGCATCGCAACGCGCACAGGCCGAGCGGCGGCAGCCAGCTGCCCGGGCAGTTCAACAACGCATTATCACCTGCAGGTAAGAAAGAAGAAGCATGTCCATCACACCGTAAAACGAGTGCCACAAAACGGATATCGACTCTCACTTTACACGCACGCTTATGTTTTCCCGCTCTCCTTCGCCACGTGAAAACAAACACGATCAACAGAGGCTCGCTGACACACGTGCACATGCATGGTGTCGTCGTCGAATGGAACATTAACCGCAAGGAAAGAATTGGCAGCGTCCCTGACTGCACTTCCCTTCTCCCACTGCCCCCCCCCCCCTTCCTGTCGGCTGCATCACACCAGACAGACAGACGTCTGACATAACAGCTCCACACAGTGTGTGTGTGTGTGTGTGTGTGTCTGTGTGTGTGTGTGTCTGTGTGTGTGTCTGTGTGTGTGTGTGTGTGTCTGTGTGTGTGTGTGTGTGTCTGTGTCTGTGTGTGTGTGTGTGTGTGTGTGTGTCTGTGTCTGTGTGTGTGTGTCTGTGTGTGTGTCTGTGTGTGTGTCTGTGTCTGTGTGTGTGTGTGTGTGTCTGTGTGTGTGTCTGTGTGTGTGTGTGTGTCTGTGTGTGTCTGTGTGTGTGTGTCTGTGTCTGTGTGTGTCTGTGTGTGTGTGTCTGTGTGTGTGTCTGTGTGTCTGTGTGTGTGTGTGTGTCTGTGTCTGTGTGTGTGTCTGTGTGTGTGTGTGTGTGTGTGTGTGTGTGTGTGTGTGTCTGTGTGTGTGTCTGTGTGTGTCTGTGTGTGTGTGTGTGTCTGTGTGTGTGTGTGTGTCTGTGTCTGTGTGTGTGTGTGTGTCTGTGTGTGTCTGTGTCTGTCTGTGTGTGTCTGTGTGTGTGTGTCTGTGTGTGTGTGTGTGTCTGTGTGTGTGTCTGTGTCTGTGTGTGTGTGTCTGTGTGTCTGTGTGTGTGTCTGTGTGTCTGTGTGTGTGTGTCTGTGTCTGTGTGTGTGTGTGTGTGTGTCTGTGTGTGTGTGTGTGTGTGTGTGTCTGTGTGTGTGTGTGTGTGTGTGTGTCTGTGTGTCTGTGTCTGTGTGTGTGTGTGTGTCTGTGTCTGTGTGTGTGTGTGTCTGTGTCTGTGTGTGTGTGTGTGTGTGTGTGTGTGTGTGTGTGTGTGTGTGTCTGTGTCTGTGTGTGTGTGTGTGTGTGTGTGTGTGTGTGTGTGTGTGTGTGTGTGTGTGCTCTGCTGGTCCACGATCTGTTGAGAGGAGTGTGTGTTTTGGGGAATCTGCCCTGTCACCTCTCTGGCATGACAGCCGCTGAACCCGCGACAAAAATAAACGTGATCTTCCCTCATTTTGTATTCTCCCTTCACCACTTCAGCATCAAGCTTCTCTTCTTCTTTATTTTGCCGTGTAGCACAGAAAGTCTGTTGAACAGCTTCCCGACATGACACAACGTGAACTTGCACTCCAGCTCTCTTTGCCTCCTTCGTACATACAGACATCCAAGACACCTGAGAGACAACGGGCTTGGAGGCTGGCCCGACACTTCATGGTATTCTTTCCCCCGTTAGCCGGCCCGTGGCACATCGCTCATTCAGCTGCGGCCGTCGGCGCGCTTTATAAACCTCCGACGGCCCGGGCGGGGAGCGTGTCGCAGTGAGGCTGAAGGGGGAAGGATGCAGCTCCTCTCCAGCCCGTCTCCGCCGCGCCTCCTTCTCACCCTGGTGTGTGTGTGTGTCTTCCAGGGGCAAACCTCACCTCCAACTTGGACCGCATCAAGATCGTCTTCACGCCCATGCTGTGCCGGCGGGTGTGCAGCGGCGGGCGCTGCTACAACAGCTGTGAGAAGGGCGACATCACCACGGTCTACAGCGAGAACTCGCAGCAGCAGTCCCCAAAGAACCAGGGCTTTCGACTCTGTGAGTGTCAACTCCGGGGCCTCTGATTATAACGAACCCGTATCTTTACCTTCGCATTGAAAATGCCGCGTATTTATTTGTATGCTTGTTATTCGCCTAACTCAAAAAGTATTAAACCGAATCGCATGAAATTTGGTGGGATGATTGGTTATTATCCGGGGACCAGTTGACTAGATTTTGGGATCAATCGGGTCAAAGGTCAAGGTCAAGGTCATGAAAAGGTCAAAATATTCTTGCATCGCATGACATTTGGTGGGATGATTGGTTATCATCCGGGGACCATTTGATTAGATTTTGGGATCAATCGGGTCAAAGGTCAAGGTCATGAAAAAGGTCAATATCTTCTGACATCATGACATTTATTATTGATTATTGGTTATTAATCTAGATTTTGGGATCAATCGGGTCAAAGGTCAAGGTCAAGGTCATGAAAAGGTCAAAATATTCTTGCATCGCATGACATTTGGTGGGATGATTGTTTATTATCCGGGGACCATTTGATTAGATTTTGGGATCAATTGGGTCAAAGGTCAAGGTCATGGAAAGGTCCAAATCTTCTTTTTACCATAGCACGGTAAATTTTTATCCAATTGTCATGCAACTAATGCCAAAATGTTCATAATGCAATGCCCAATCTTGTGATATGCAAAGGTATGCGCTCTACCGAGTGCCCATTCTAGTTCTTGTATTCTGTCATACATTTTCTTCTTCTTCGCCTCTCTGTCAATGCTTTCTGATTCTCACACACTTCCCCCGTGTCTCCGTCCTACTGTCTCATTCTTTTTTTATTGGGTGAGCTTGACCGAAATGGGTTTCCAGCGGCATGCTGCTTGTTCCTCAAAGAGGAGGCTGAGTGGTGGAGATTAAAGCTGAGAGCTGTGCTAAAAACTCTCACTGTCAAAGAGAAAGAGAGAGAGGGAAAGTTGGAGGGACGGGGTTAGACCAGATTAAAAGCGAGCCCTGTGATAGGGGGCTAATCTCCCCCTCACACACACACACGTGGAGCTGGTGGTCCCACGCTCCCAACACTTAGCCCCATCTCTTTGCGGTTTACACCTCGCGGTCGGCCCTGCCGTTAACCATTTTACGTGCTCCCTGGGAGAGCGGGAGCGTATGAAAAAGGAGAAAGAGAGACAGAAAGAGAGAGAGAGTAGCAGCATGAACAGGATTTTTTAGGGATTACATTAAACTTTTCATTTATCCGGGGGGGCTTCGCTCCAAATTCACGCAGGAGTATCCATGGGACGGGACTGTGCGCTCAATGCCGAGGGTAAGGTTGTACCCCGGCATGTTTCTTAGTGTTCTCATCGGTTTTAAGGGTCCAGCTAAGGCTCAAACTAATTACTACTTGTGGATTAGAGGGTGCACATACCACACACACACATACAAGTCCTCTCATTCACATAAATGCAAACGCAAACCGACACACAAACATGCAGCCGACCTTCACTGAAGGCTCTTTGCGAAGGACTTAGCTGACTTTTGAATTTATAAACAGGTTGAGGTTGCGGATTTCTGTGCCCATTAATGGGTCTTAGAACATGGCGTCCATATTCCAAACACTTCAGCGTCCTGGCAGAGGAACTTCCCCGCGATTACATTCCTGGCACCTCCACGTCTTCCTGAGCAGCGGGTTTGTTTTCATGGCCCGATTTCAGTCTGTAGAAATCTCCCTTCATTATGCAAAAGCGTGTGTTGAAGAGTGCGTTAAAAAGAGATCGCTCTCTTTTTAGGATAGCATCCTGTTATTTTCTTGGGTGTGCGTATTCGTCGAGGAATGTCGAGTGGACAGCAAACAGTTATCTCATCTGTTGTTATGCTCGGTACGCGATGCAGTAAAATCCGGCTGGATAATTATAACAGGCTCCCTTGATACGCACATTGTGTACAACACTTACTTTAACGCTCCTGTTACCTTAGGGTCAATTTGACCCCATTCAATGTTTAATGTCGGTGTTCTTTGGGGTCAATTTGACCCCAGGCTGTTTTTCACTGTGTCAAACATATCAGAACTAGAATGGGCACTCGGTAGAGCGCATACCTTCGCATATCACAAGATTGGGCATTGAATTATGAAAATTATGAACATTTTGGCATTGCATGCCAACAAAAAAAAAAAATGTATGGTAAAAAAGAAAAAAACCTTTCCTTGACCTTTGACTTTGACGATTGATCCCAAAATCAATCAAATCTAATCAAATGGTCTCGGATAACAACCAATCATCCCACCAAATTTCAGAACATTTTACATTTTTCATGACCTTTGACTGACCTTTTGACACCTTTGACCCGATCGATCCAAAAAATTCAGTCAACTGGATAATAATACAATAATCCAAAATCATCAATGCATTCATGCGATTCATCATTTTTTTCTTTTTAAAGATTTTGACCTGTTGACCCTTTGACCTTGACCTTGACCCGATCGATCCCAAATCTAATCAACTGGTCCCCCTATAAATAATAAATCCCCCATCAACCACGATTCGGTTTCATTCAATACTTTTTCTGCGAAGAAAAAGATTTTGACCTGTTTGTGACTTTTGACCGACCCGATCGATCCCAAAATCTAATCAATGTCAATGAACTATAATAATAAACAATCATCACAAATTTTTTCATGCGATTCGGTTCAATACTTTTTTTGTTTTTAAATATAACAAAATACAAAAAATAAATAAACATCGGCGATCAAACCCCCAAGGTAAATATCAACTTTTTTATATATTTAAAGGGCTATTTCGGTAGTCAACAAACAAACAAACATAAAGTACCTCACACTTAAACTTGGGAAACAATATTTATTCTAATAATTTTCTGGAGGTTTTAATTGCTGGGGTCAAATTGACCCAAAGGGTAAAATATGTTCGTAAATGTGAAAGTAACAGGAGGGTTAAAGCCTGATTTTAGATTTGGTAGAAGTCTGTTTATTACGTGAGAAGTGTGTGTCTGTTTGCTTGTTAGAGGTTGTTAAAGGGACAGACAGACAGGCAGACATTAGGCAGAGTCGACAGGAGGTTGTTGTCTAAGAATAAATCCTGCCCCATGCCGGTATGGGACAGGCCTGACACAGACCAGTCCAGGCCTGCATCCCACATTGGAAGGATTTAATAGCCTCCTTGAACTGATCATTTAGCCAGTGTGTCGAATCACTGGAGGACTTCTTGTGTCTGTGGTCACCAACTCTGGACCTCTCTCTCTCTCTGTGTGTTTTCAATCTGTTTCATCCTTCCTCCTTCAGTCTCAATGTTGTTGTTGCTACGAGCGAAGGAGCTCATTCCCTCCATCTCTCTCTGTTCCCTATTTGTGTTAGTGTCTGTCTCAGCTCGACAGAGAGGATGCAGCTCACTCCGTGTTTCCATCACTATCGGCGTCTTTCATCTCATAAGAGTGGGCCGTGCTTATGTCCAGCTGCCTTGTAGAGTAGTCCTAGTGGTGCTGCTGAGCCAGAAAGGTGCAGCGCTTCACTCGTTCATCCTTTCATCCGACTGTCCATCCAAAATGTTCCTTTTCTGATTTGTCACGGTTGGATAGTTTTTCTTTCTTTCCCCATTTGATAGTCTTTGATGTTTTGAGTTAGGGGAGGTCAGGTCAGAGCGAGTCTGTAGATGGGACCAGGCCCAAGTATGTAGTGATCTTGGCTGGCACCCATCCTGTGTGCTACAAGATAAGGCGAGCCAGGGAAAAGGCTGTGAAGGCAGTGCCGCCGAACATCTGGCCACCGCTGGCCTTTTCTCTCTTTCTCTCGCCTTGGTAATTTGCAAACTGTAAATCGAGCCGTCGACTGAGTTGTGTGATTCGATTGACGTTTATTGTTGAGAGCCAGTTGCCCTACTTGGAAATTGTGTCCAAGATATGAACGTTTGGGAAATTCATGTTGTTTTCCCGACAGATATCCGTGCATATGCTATTTTTTTCCGGAATTACTACAGGATGAATCACCGCTCGTCGCCATGCACTGGAGTTACTGATGTGAGGCAAAAGATGCCAGTAAGGGAGGTGCAGCAGGAGGCCTTCAGGTCTGGTGGGGCCAAAGTAGAGAACAGCATTACAATTTGCTAACCATCTGAAAACAAAGCCTGTCCACATGAAGCCCCAGCACATGCCCTTCCTATTAGGAAAATCCTCTCTGTTCCTTATTACCAGATCCTGGTGCATGAGGATGCATAAATCGGTGTAACTAAATGTGGCGTGTGTGCTAACAATCCTTTCACTTCGGATAACCTCTTTATCTCCTTCTCTTTCCCTTTAAATCCCCCAACCCTGTGCTTCTCTCTCCGTCCTCTCTGCAGTCTTTTGCCAGATACCCTGTCTCAATGGAGGCCGATGCATCGGCAGGGACCTGTGCCGGTGTCCATCGAATTCAACAGGAAAGTTCTGTCACCTGCCAGCCCCGCCTCTTGCTGCCAGACCCGCCCCTCACAACAAGGATGCCAGCCACCAGAAACGCAAATCTCCCCTCCACTCCATGTACACTCTGCCACTGTCCAATCAGCAAGGTAATCCGCCACTGCTGTAGCCAATGGGAAGGCAGCCATTGGCCACAATTCACATGCTCAAATGTTCAAAAGCTGGAGTGATGGGGGCCTTCATCCTTTGAAAATGTGTTTTAATGCAGAACAACGACTGCTTGATTTTCCATTGCTGGCCAGCAGTGGAGGTCAGACTCTATTTTGAGCAGAATAAGTAATGGTCGACTTAGTGGAAGCCCTACTATTGTCCACACAATGCTGCTCTCATCAAACAGAAGTGGTTATTAGAAACAGAACAAGACCACATCATGAAGTGATGAGACTGAAATAAGATTAACTCACTTTCTATTTCTCCTGATTTTCAATTTCCTCATTGTGTCATTGCGTCAGTAACTCGCTGCAGCTTAGCCTTAGATAAATACATTTCCACTCAGAAGTCTTTTATCATCCATTTTGATTAAAATGAAAATAATAATAATGAAATTACACGAGTCCAATGTCGGAATTGTCGTGTCCCAACGAAGAAATGATCCTTCATGTCCGTGTGCTTTATATGTACTCTCAGTCTCATGTGCGGGGCTCTTTATAACGTCTACATCTTCCCTGTCTTCCTGTCATCTGTCATGATTCATGAGTGTGGCTCAGGATTCTGGGAAAAAACCCTGGCACTCTCTGAAGATAGATGCTTCCCTTCTGCGAAGAGGACAAAAGAGCTCATTCTCCACATTTCAACATCTTCTCAGTTCCTCAGCAAATCTGTTTTGGGTCTTTATGATGATTTGATTTAAACCAAAGAATTTTAAAGTCTTTTTGTTATTGTTGTTGTTGTTTGGTAATTTCTTAATAGTTTCTTCATTTTTGGGAATTCCCCAAGTAAATCTCATAACTTGGTTATGAAGCAAGCTGAGTGTGTGTTAAACAACTCTGTGCAGGCTGTTAGCTGGTAACTCGAAACTGCAGCGCGCATATAATACAGCTGGTATCCCTTGAATGAGATGCTTACACTTACATGATCTCAACTTAACTGGTCACTCGGGGCTTAGCCCCTAACTCTGTGGCGTGGTCCGGGGATCCTCCACTGGCAATGCTCTGATGAACTTTTGTGATGTTTTGTGTTATATGAAATAAACAACATGCCTTTGTGATCAATTTATCTTCATTGCGAATTTTAAAATGTTCGGCGAGCCGCCCAGAACCTTATCTGGCCCGCTGACCATGTGACACTGCTGTAAATGTTCCTCTATATTGTATAAACTGGGGTCTCTTCTTCCCCAGTGTCTCTCCACCCATCCTTGGTGAACGTCCACATCCAGCACCCTCCAGATGCCGAAGTCCAGATCCACCAAGTCGCGTTGGTCCAGCCAGGACAGAGACCGGCCGCCGCAGATGGGGCTCACTCGGTCCAGCAGCGCTCCCAGCCCGGGAATGGACACGAACCCACCGATGACCACAGCAGCAGGCACCCACACACCAGCGGAAACGGGCATCACCCAGCCAGAACGCACAACCATCAGAACGGACACGTCGGGAGATGCTTTCAAGAGACAGATGATGGACAGGTATTGTGTTAAGTCATTAAAACACACTATGTACACTGTCATCACCAGCTGAGCTAACCCACCTGGCGTGTCCTCGCCCCTTGGAGGTGTTGACACCAGTGAGGGAGCATGTTGTTTTACCACAGGTACGGTCACGCTCCCATCCCGTCCCCTCCTCTGATTGCTGCTGTCTCAAACACGAAGCGGGCCTCTGGCTATGACTTATGTCATGTCCAGGATTTATTAGCTTGGACCACACATGTCATCTCATGTTCCACCAGTTCCCCAACATAGGCATGTTCTGAGTTTGGATGTGTAGTCCCACGTTGTCCTCTTTGCAGCTCCGATGTGACGATGGGGGGCCGCAGCAGGTGGCCCTCCGTCACGGTGTGTATGGCACCATGCATACAGGATGACATGCACCACATATTGACTGTAGTTTGTCATAATAATATGATAGATAGATAGATATATACTTTATTAATCCCCAAGGGGAAATTTGTCGTCACAGTAGCAGCACCAATAAACTAAACACACAAGAATAAAAAAAATTATATTAAAAAAAAAACAGGGATGAAAGATATAGGAGTATACAAAGTAAAATATAAAATAAAATATATATAACATATATGCATACACAATAGACAATACTAATGACAAATTAAATTAAATGTAAAAATATTAAATATAGACAGTGTGCAAAATGCAAAGTGTGTGTATATGTGTAGTGTAAATGAAATGTGTGTATGTGTGTCGTGTAAATAAATGAAATGTGTGAAGTGCAGATCAACATAGTGTAATAATAATATAAGAACGTCACAACAGCCATTCATGGAAGGGAAGAGGAAGTTAGGAAAGTGAAGTACCTGAGTGTGAGTTTGGCTGATCTGAGGCCTGTGTTTGACTCTTAGCCTTTCGCTTTGCAGCCGAAGCGACACCATGATCTGCTGAACAGTTGTCTTGCCAGCGCTATTCCTTGAACACGTTTTTCGTGCTGATCTGCAGCTCCCACTTTCTCTGCTCTGGTTTCATAAAGAACTTAGAAATTAAAGCATTCAGTCAAAAGGGTTTTTTCAAAGCCCCAATTGGACCGGCCCAGAAATGTAGTGTTCAAAAGCTTCGGCCGCTCGTTTTCCCTCTTCCCCTGCCAGGATGCCAGTTTGGTGTTCTCCAAAGGAATGTCCACTTTCGTCTCTTAAACCTCTATTGGCAAACACATCAATACGGTCTGATAGGAATCTATCTTCACAATTAGCCAAGTGCCTCAAAAGGCGTGCCAGGAGGCTCGTAGCTGTTAGAGACTCGGTGCTCGTGTCCTCCTCCAACTAACTCAGATCAGATGTGTCTGGTTTACTCTGTCCTTACACAAAGGTACAAATAAGCATGTGTGCACAAATATGTAACATTCATTAGAATAACTTGTTTCTTAGATTTAACGCAGATGTGTGTTGTTGTAGTGCGGCAGGCCTCTGCCAGGCCTAACCAAACAGGATGATTGCTGTGGAAGCGTGGGCGCCTCCTGGGGTCTCAACAAGTGCCAAAAGTGTCCGACCAAACCAGGTAAGGCCTCCTGGCTTTTCCTCCACTCTGTTCAGTTTCATACTTAAATCTAATCTATTCATAATCTGGTCTTATTCTGTTGGTATCATTTTCTGATGTGCCTTGTGTATGTTGATCTCTTGGTGTTCTTGTGCTGTTTATTCTCATTGGCTTAAAACAATAAGACGCAGTATTGCATATCAAGGTGTTTATTCAGGGTTGCCTGTTATATTCTTTAGCTGCAGTTGTTTATGCCTTGTGGATTTTTACAGCATTTATCACAGGTCCAAACCAAAGTGACGAGGATGAGGATTAGCATGTATCATACTTCATTACTCACTCCTCTGAGGTGGCTCTGACTCGGCCATGCGCTCTAATAGCAAGAATTAAGCTGTTTTGGCTTTTTTATAAATAAATAAAAACCCGGGAAGTGAATGAAAACACATTTAGCATGAAGATGGGCGCCTGGCAGGACTGCCACCCACCCTGCGGGCGGATTGAGCCAACATGGCCTTGAAGGGGGAAATGAACACCCGCGGTTCAGCCGCTTCCCAACCTGGAGCTGCGGTTGGTTTGAGAAAACAGCAGCTGGGTGGTTGCACGCCGTCACCGCCAGGCAGGGTGGGTGGTGACACCCCTCACCGTCGATGGAGACTCTCACTCGGCCTGACAGCTCTGCGTGTTCCATGGAGGGCAGGACCTCCGCAGGCGGTTGAGGGCCTCCTGGAAGCAGCTGTGTTGGCATGTGGGGGCATTTCATACATTACATACAATCATATTACGGCCGTGCCGGCAGATGTTAGTTGGCTGTCAAAGTCATCATACTCTGTTTAATGTCTGACTGGACCTTAATCAGAAGCAGACGTCATCCCTTTCTTTCTATCTCCTTCGTTCATCATCGATGCCGATCCATTCTTTTCTCCCCCACTCTCCTTCGCCCGGGGCATGCCAGATTCCTGCATCCCCGGTATGATCTCTTTTGAGTCCCAGATGTTTCCCCCTGCTCCCTCCTTTGAAGTTTGTGGCAGAAACGGAGTGAATACCTCTTTCGCTCATTTCTGTGGTTGTTTTGGGGGGGCAGCGGACCGTTAGCTCGGGGTCCCAGGTCACACGCAGGCAGGGAGGAAAGGATCGGAAAGAGAGGGGAAATGAAGTCATGTATGTCCCAGAATAATTGGAAGGAGCTTTAATAAGTGAAATGTTTGGCGATATGTTTTGACCAATCGTCTCTTACTGGTCGAGATGCTTTCTTACGTTTGACAGGAATAATATATAACCTGGAGACAACAGTCCCAGAAAGACAACGCTGTCCTCATTCATTTCATAGTAAACGGGTCAGTTGTCGGCTTGCAGTGTGACTATGACGATGTGTAAGTACAGTTTGTATTTAGGGGTGTAATGCCATCTTCTTGACCACACTATGTTCACCTCTGTTTTAGGAAGTCTTTATTTAAATAAGTCAATAGTGAAGAATCACAATCAGCACAATGCTTAGACACACATGCAGCCTCAGAATGTATTGCTGTTCGGTTGGGTCTCGTTGTAAAGTCTGAAAGTAATCATTTCAGGGCAGCTGCGATATTGCCGAGCGGACGTTATGGAGGCATGAATGCCACTGCATCCTATCTCAGTGGGAGCCGAAACCCTCAGGAGCCAGAGCCTTTAAAAGTCACATGCGGAGGATTCCTGGGTCATAATGAGATCCAGATCAACCAGAAAAGGCTGTAGTCAACTCCATCCTTCTGGTTCTGATGATAGGGAAGCGTGAAAAAAAACAACTGCATTGGACTCTTGTTTAAATTTCGAAACTGATTCAATCTGGGATGTGAATTGAATGTAGAGTTGGTCCAAACTGTCCTTGAGTATGGGAGCTCACCAGTGAGCCAAGTGAGAATGAGAAAGAGGAGGAAATGTGGATGTCCAAGAATGAGCACATGACGGTAACTGAGAGCAAGTGTATCCTTGAAAAGCAAAGAGACAGAAGGCCATGTTGGCTGTGGCCTGAGTCTGACCCGTTCTGCAATGTTGGCATGACGCTCTATAATTGCGCTGGCCCTCACTGTGAGTTTCACAGCTCGTGGAATTCCACAAGCCGTTTGTCTCTTAATCTGTCATTGCTGGGCAGCGTCCCTCTCTGTGAGAGGTTCCCAGGAGCCAGATGAGATGTGGGTCCTAAAGTAACCACCACACCCACAGGAGCCTTGGCTTCCTCTCACTCGACGTACCTGGGTCATCAAGGTCATCATGATGTCACCGCCCTATGTTTTTGCCCCGCCTTAGATTGTCGGTCCGCCCTCCCCTTCCTTCTTTCTGTCTCTCCGTAACGAGGACCTTATTCTTCAGGAGGTTTAGATCAATAACGTCAGATGAGGTAAAGGAGGAGGGGCCCCCACAGAGCTCCACAGATCGTCCCACATGAACTCATACTCGCCCAAATCTCCCATATATTTCCCAGACATTAAATCTGACATCCAACGAGCGGCCAAACCCTGCGCTCAATACTTTTTATTTGCGCTGATCAAACATGAATTCTTCTTAATTAACGAAAACCAGAGATGCAAGAGGCAGCAAGAGAACAGATGCATTGGAAACAGCTTCTCGTGGGGATCAGATGGAGACGTCACGTCTCTGTGACAGCGTCTGATTCATTGATGTTGACTTATTGTTATTCCTTCACAACTATAATGATGGAATCTATTAGCTGGGCAGCAGTGTGGCTAATCAGTGCTGAGCAGACCCAACCGCTAAAAGACATAAATCCCCATTAGAGGCAGATGGATTTGAAATTTGTGTTGCATTTCCTCATTGGATAGAAGTGAAGTTAAGCACATTTCTATTGGGAATGTACTGTGGCATGCCTTCTGTTGGAACTAGCCCAGGTGGTTACGATACCACAGTAAATTGGAGATTATAGAGGAATGTGGGTCTGTTTTGATGCGGTTTCCATTGCCATCGGCGGCTCGGAGAAGGGCATTAAGCTACATTTTCAAACTACAAAAGAGATGCAAAACGCATACGTGTGTTAATAGAATCAATGCAAAGTATATTTTAAGTAAAGATTTAATGTTGCAGAACATTTTTATCCTCTCCCAATCACTGGTTGTGGGATGGTAATAGCAGCGTCTGGACACATTAGTCCCGCGTCTCCAAACCTTTGCTTCAGTGGCAGGGACACGTTATCGACAGGGCATTTGATATGGAGCGTGCTAGAATGGCAAATGTGGCGCGTGCCAAGGAGACCTTCTGTTTTCAAAGCAAATTACTTTCCCTTAAACTGTTTGCTCGACTCAAGCACGGCTCTCAAAGGCCAAGACGAG
This sequence comes from Pseudoliparis swirei, assembly GCF_029220125.1. Lineage (NCBI taxonomy): Eukaryota > Metazoa > Chordata > Actinopteri > Perciformes > Liparidae > Pseudoliparis > Pseudoliparis swirei. The sequence continues at coordinate 3,890,883 of NC_079398.1, forward strand.
ATGGCTTTGACATCTCAGAGACTCAAAAGTCTCGAAACTCTGCGCGTTGATTAAAGATCTCTCCTTGCTCGTGGTTTTCTTGCGGCGGCACCAGGTTGTCCCGTGGCGGCATGTCAGAAAGTAGATTGCCGGAAAGGATCCGAGGAGCACTTGGCTTTGGTGTTGATTGTTTTCGGACAGATTGACCCCCAATGGAGTGGAAAGGAAGACTCTCTCCTGTTCCCGCCCCGTGGATGGCATCAATCCCTCCTACCTCCATCCTCCGTCTCCCACACACTCTCAGCTTTTCCAGACAGCTAATAGGAGAAGTCCAAACACTGAGGTTGCCTCCCAGGCAGATCCCTGAGGAAACTGGTGAAGGGCTTTGAGCCCTGTGAATGATGGACCAGACCTTTCAATCGTCCAAGAAGAACAGCCTTCGAGCCGGGTGGTCTGCAGAGTGATTATACCAAATTAGCAATTGAAGATTTCAGTCCAGCCGAGGAGCCCATTTGACCATAAACTCTCTCCATTCTCAGCCTCCGGCCTTTTTCTCTCTTGACTGTCTCTCTCATTTAGCATAAGCTGTCCTTTCATTTGAATACCCTCAGCAGGCTCCCTGTGTGGACCAAATTATACTTTCATGTTTAAAAAAGAGATTAATTCAGATTAAAATTAGGGCAGCACCGTCTATGTAAAAGCGCCACGGAATTTTGAATTACACTTTCAGGTCAGGAAACTTGAGCAAATATTATTGAACAGTTGCCAGTGGAATGCACAATACCAATGAATGGAGACGCACAATAAATCAGTAAGGAGTGACGATGTCTTTTGTTAAACTGGGCTAAATGGATATACAACAATTGGAAGCTTCCTCAGTGGACACAGAGCGGTCTGGCTCTACGGTCTTTGTAACCCAGGGTGACGCTAATGATGCGCAGCTTGAGCTCACTCTCGCCAACCACTGCCTGTGTAACGCCATGTTTTCTACACAAGTAACTGTAGAAACAAGCATGAGAAACATAATTAATCCTCTTAAGGATACCGTCATTCTTAGCTTTTTGTACCCGATTCGTAGTTCTGCTGATTATCGTCTTTTCTGGACTTGAATGCTCAGAAGACGTGGTTCTGGTTTGCTGGTACAGTAATCAAAGATTTAGACACAAAGATGTATCAAGACCTGCTCTAAAATTGAAAAATGAATTGATGAGTGGAACGGCCAAGACTCTCTGCATCGTATAATCCACGCATCCTGCAAAGGGCAACCGGTATGTCCTGCACGTCTAGAGGGCTGTCGTCAACCTCATGCTGAGTTTCAACATCTGGTCCTCAAACAAATTGCCCCAAAGGAACAACAAAGATCTCCCGAACTGAACTCTGATAATAAGCATTTTCAGATCCGGGAGGCAAATGAGAATAATGTTGAGCACAATCAACCAAATTAGATCCCGTGTGCAAATAAAGATGTACGATCATAGACTGTACATGTGTCCGGTGTATGGGGAAACATGCCAACTTCACATCACGTGCTGTTTTATGCCTGTGCGGTACTTACAGTAATTAGGCTGCTCAAGACTTTTACAACATCTCAATCTTTTCTCTCACGCCATTGTAAGACGTGTTTTGAAATGCGCTGTCTCTCAGATTCATGTTGTTACAGACTGCAGAGGTCCTCACCTCCCTGCTAATAAGCTTTATTGAGACACCCGGACCTTCCCCTACTGGGCTTCCCTTGGCATGTGCGCCCTGCTGTCACTCAGCCCAGACTTCCCCTGATCCCATCGCTGCAGGAGGGCGTGCACACCGCCCGAGCACAACAGCTCATTACTCAGAAACTTTGAAAGGGGGATTAGGAGGAAGAAGAGGCGGTGGGAGGGCCGACGGGAACGGGGGCGTCGCTTTGACACGGTTCCCCCTTTTCCCGTTGCCCCCTTCATGCTGACCCACTTCTGCTGCGACAACCCTCAGGTACATTGACCGTGCCCGGTCCAATTGGTCACAGCAGGACAAGAACATAACGCAACTTCCAAGCCCGTGTTCCCAAAGCCTCCATGTGCCACACATTCCAGTAGCTCCTGGGAAAATGACACTAACTCATGACTGATTGTTATACATATTGACATTTTCTAGGCACTTGGTTTGGAATCCAAACCCATATGGTGCCTAATTCTTTCCATTAAGCAAGATTGAAAATGAATAATTGAGCTTCTAAACACAGATTTTATTTCGAATTAGATTCATTGTATGGGTTTGCTTATGTCTGTTGGCGTAGGTAGACAATTCATCCCGAACACGTCTGGTTCTGCTTGCCCCCATTTAGGAATCCAGATAGTCATTTACATTTACATCCCTTCCAGCAACTTGTCTCTCTTTCCCAGCGCGCTCTGCCAGTGTTTTCTTTGCTTGAGACTGTATTTTCTTGCATGCGTACCTCTGTTTTCAACCCTTCATTGCTGGGGCAGCGAGTTCAAGGCAGCGCGGGACTTTGGTCAAGTCTTGTTTTTTCGGTCCGTGGTTTAAACCAGAGTTGTCAAACTCATTTCCACCCTGGGCCACATCGGCATGACGGTTCTCCCAACGGGCCGGTAACTGTAACACCGTGGAAATGTAACTACTCCCCGACATATTGTTAAATCACTGTCTTTACATTTGATTCTTGTTTATTCAAGTGTAAAAATATTGTACGTCAATTTTTATATAATGTCATAATAAATGTAAGCGAATTTCTCTGTTATTATAACACAAATCCATTAAATGTATGGTTAAAAAAAACACATTTTTGGCAGAGTTGAGAGGCTCATAACTCCACTTCAACAAATAATTGTGAGGTGCTAAGAACATGTGTGACAGATGTGGTCTGGGGAACACCTGCTGCATACCTGTATGTGGTCTAGGGAACATCTGCTCACATACCTGTATGTGGTCTGGGGAACACCTGCTGCATACCTGTATGTGGTCTAGGGAACACCTGCTCACATACCTGTATGTGGTCTAGGGAACACCTGCTCACATACCTGTATGTGGTCTAGGAAACACCTGCTCACATACCTGTATGTGGTCTAGGGAACACCTGCTCACATACCTGTATGTGGTCTAGGGAACACCTGCTCACATACCTGTATGTGGTCTGGGACACACCTGCTCACATACCTGTATGTGGTCTAGGGAACACCTGCTCACATACCTGTATGTGGTCTGGGACACACCTGCTCACATACCTGTATGTGGTCTAGGGAACACCTGCTCACATACCTGTATGTGGTCTAGGGAACACCTGCTCACATACCTGTATGTGGTCTAGGGAACACCTGCTCACATACCTGTATGTGGTCTAGGGAACACCTGCTCACATACCTGTATGTGGTCTAGGGAACATCTGCTCACATACCTGTATGTGGTCTAGGGAACACCTGCTCACATACCTTTATGTGGTCTGGGACACACCTGCTCACATACCTGTATGTGGTCTAGGGAACACCTGCTCACATACCTGTATGTGGTCTGGGACACACCTGCTCACATACCTGTATGTGGTCTAGGGAACATCTGCTCACATACCTGTATGTGGTCTAGGGAACACCTGCTCACATACCTGTATGTGGTCTGGGGAACACCTGCTCACATACCTGTATGTGGTCTAGGGAACACCTGCTCACATACCTGTATGTGGTCTGGGGAACACCTGCTCACATACCTGTATGTGGTCTAGGGAACACCTGCTCACATACCTGTATGTGGTCTGGGGAACACCTGCTCACATACCTGTATGTGGTCTGGGGAACACCTGCTCACATACCTGTATGTGGTCTAGGGAACACCTGCTCACATACCTGTATGTGGTCTGGGGAACACCTGCTCACATACCTGTATGTGGTCTAGGGAACACCTGCTCACATACCTGTATGTGGTCTAGGGAACACCTGCTCACATACCTGTATGTAGTCTGGGGAACACCTGCTCACATACCTGTATGTGGTCTAGGGAACACCTGCCGTTTTTCCTCCTTGAAGCACAGACATGTAGCACTTTCCCACCTTCTTTAAATTGCCTTCCCTCTGCATCAATCTTTCTCTTCGTGGACATTTTGGGATTATTTGTCGATCTTTTTCAATTGAATCACTTGTCTTTAGTTAAACGCCGATATGGAAATACTGCTTTCTCGTGGTAGGATGCCGTTCACAAAATTGACGTGCATTGTGGGAGATGTAGTCTATGGTCCCTATACACTGTGAAGCAGCATATACTTTAATTTGAAGACAATCGTATATCTTTCAAACTGTCGCGAGCCATTAAATTAAATATATATTGAAATCGTGGCAGAAACAACATCTCCCATTAGATTTATGTGCTAAAGTGAATCATGGCTATCAGGATTAGGAAGCAATTTAAAGCACAGTATGACCATCATTGCTTTAAGCTGTCTGATTTGTAACTGTAATCTGAATCGGCTGTAAGAAACAGTTCCGTCATGCTAATACGCATGTCGTTATCCTCAAAGCTTTCCTCACCCAAACACACATTTACCCTCCAAAATCAGAGGTCGGGTCCCCTCCTTTCAAGATGATATGACGCATTCTTCATCTCAGTTTATGTCATGGAAAGATCTGCAACTAATAATCACCCTGTCTCTCTCTCTCTGTCAAACACTCAAACAAAAACAGACGTAAGGCCGTGTGATCGCCACGCTGTCCTCTCTGTACACGGCACCGTGTGCTCGGCTGCGTGCCGAATGAATAATAATGTTTTCAGACCTCTGTCACGATGGCCACACTGGGTTATTTACTGCAGCTCTTCTGTGACCCTCTAATGTACACACCTGAAGCACCCGGCGTATAACTGCCATTGATTTGGAGAAACAAGCAAGAAGAAGTGTTGAGCCAATCACAGTAAAGCATTAGTCTCTTGTTTAAGTCGATTCGCACTGCGGTTGACGATAAAGGTCAGGTCTGTCACAGAGGCTCCTCAACAAATGTATGATGTAAGCACTTCCTTCATGTGTCCCTTGGGGTCGAGGAGAATTATAGGTAATATGATTATAGATGACGTCGCGTGTTATCCCTCCTGCTGGATGGCAGTGCTGTCTTATAAACGTGGTTAATGGGTATCCATTTCCTTACACTCACTCTGGAGTCCCACGGGGCCTCGCTGTGGGTCCCCTCATTTTTCCGCCTGCCAAGACGCTCACATCTGTAAGTTATACGGTCCCCTCCGAAAGCCAGGCTCCTCTGGACGCAATGCGTTGTGACAGGAAGGCTCACGGATCGTGCTGCTCCTCTCAAGCTGTGCTTTCTCTTTCTGTTCGCAGCATATGCCGTGATTATGAACGGACAAGTGGAATGTCCCAAAGGTTTCAAACGGACGAACCTCACTCACTGTCGAGGTAAGCTTGAAAAGAAGTCGACGAACGGGACCGAAGTTCAATGTGTTCTGAATGTTGCCGTATGATTTAACCCAATACATATTTTAATAGGTAGCTTACCCATTGTAGCGGCGTTCCGTCGTTGTTGTTTTCTTAATCCGCTAAAGAGCTGCAGACACAGTGAGTTTGACAGGAGACCGTTCATTTCCTTTTCTTTCGATTTTATTTTAAACAGCAAAAAACGCTGACAAAGTATACAAAATAATAAACGTTCAAAACGATCTCATGGTCTTACGGTAAAAAAACTATATCTGTCATGTCTAATGCGGCTCTGTTCTTACACCTGCTGCCGTCATGACGTCATTAAATAGCCTGGCTCGAGCGTCAGTCATTAACATAAAGATCTTTTAATATATTCAACGTATAGTTCCTCCAAAGTGAGCATAAATCTAAATATTAAATTATAAACAATTCTGAAACTTAAATTGACTAAAAACACACTTGTGGCTCTTACACCCAAAATAAAAAATTTAGCTTCTATAAAATATAATGACATGGATCTGATAAAAAACGTACTGCCCGTATGTTTCCATGCATACATGGATCCCTGTGGGCCCATAGAAAGGTTTTGCTTGCTGTACTTCTGGCCCCCATGGGAACCAGGTCAAGACTACAATTAGCCTTAGTGCGGGGTCAGAGTTCAGCAGCTAATAAGCACCTGCGGCGGCTGTTTTAATTGGTCTTTAGGGTATTCAGTTGAGAATAGTACACCCGGCTGCGATTATGCTAAATGTGGCTCAGTTGCGGGCCTGTTTGTGGCTCAGCCTCCTTATTTATGACGGCAGAGGAAAACCTGGAAAACGAGCTCAGCCGACTCTGTGTCGACTGTTCCCGAGCGTCCGCTGGGTATTTCTCTGTTGCAGCGTCCCATAGGTGTCTCGTTGAGAGCTGGCTGGTAGATCCTGAAGCCACCCACAGTGTCGACCCTCGAGACAATTTCCCACAACACAACTCGGTCTATTTATATTCGTGGCCGGTGTTAGTGTACAGCACTGGAATAAACACGCGTAAACAAATAAACCACAGATGACAGGCGGTAGACGCTCGGCTTAATCTCCGAACACTGGCGCCGATACCTTCTGACGCTCTAACTGAGCTGCGTAAATGACTTGATCACCTTCGCATTGAAAATGCGGAAGGTAATTTTTTTTATCGCTGTGTATTTATTTATTTATTTATTTATTTGTATGCGTGTTATTCGCGTAACAAAAAAAGTTGTAAACCGAATCGCATGAAATTTGGTGGGATGATTGGTTATTATCCGGGGACCATTTGATTCGATTTTGGGATTGATTGGGTCAAAGGTCAAGGTCAAGGTCATGAAAAAGGTCAACATCTTATTGAATCGCATGAAATGTGGTGGGATGATTGATTATTATCCGGGGACCATTTGATTAGACTTTGGGATCGATCGGGTCAAAGGTCAAGGTCAAGGTCACAAAAAGGTCAAAATCTTCTTTTTACCATAGCACGGTCAATTTGTATCCAATTGGCATGCAACCAATGCCAAAATGTTCATAATTCAACGCCCAATCTTGTGATATGCGAAGGTATGCGCTCTACCGAGTGCCCGTTCTAGTTAATGGTGTCATGATCCAAAGGACAAGGGAGTGCAGCAACATAAGGGTCCAGTGCACAGCGATGACTCCATCTATAATATCATGCCTCATCCACTGGTTCAGCAAGTTCACCACATTATCTGATACAGTACAATACTATCGACTGGGAAGTATATTTTGATGAAAATAACGACTCGGACAAGGAGACACTTATTTTCCAATAGTGTGTCAACAAGCCAACACATGTTGAAATGTATCTTTCTATTATTCACGCTTGTTCTTTTGTGATTGTTTCAAGATGTGCCTCCCTTACAGTTGCTCATTTCTTGCGTTCCAAAATAGCAAAGCTGACAGTTACCCACAATATTTACTGGAGCGCTTTAAAGTCGCTGCTCCGTTCCCCCCAAATTATTTATAATTTCAGGTTTCACAGCAACTGCCAAGAAGAAGAAGAAAAAAACGTATTTTCCTGGGACTTTTTCATTTTGATCAGGATGGCGTCCAGCTTGTCAAACTGGGTCTCCTAGTCTGGGCTCTTTGTAGTATGTTTTATTGGAATAGAGCAGAGCGTGTCTCATATTCAGTAATTGGCACGATGTGCTGCTTGCATGCCCGCGACCCTTCAGTGATGTCCACGCTACGATAAGATGCCCCACGATGCTCTCTGGCTTCAGACGAATCCTTATCTCCAGAAGCTGCTTCTCAGAAACTAGGTCAGCTGAATTGACCACTTGTCGCGACGCTTGTTACATGAATGGCACACTTCGATGTCGTCTCCGTCGTGCGTGGTAAACCGGTGCCCGGAGCAGGTCGCATTACTCACAGGCCACATGATGGAAGTCTTACGTAACTCTCCTGACATTTTGGATCAACTTAATACGAGTTATTAACCATTTTAAAACACTGACATTTTACATTTATTATCTTGAATACCACAACTGGTTGAGGCCTTGATGTATATTGGGTTATACAGCAGGAATGTGCTTGTGAAAATGTACTTTTCTCCATAATGGCTGCTTTGGCTGTGTTCTCAGAATACATGACCCTCTATTCTCAGTTTCTGAACGGATTTCTTTCTGGCCCCGTGAGTTATGTCTGGTTTGAGACCTCCAAAGTAGTCACTGGGTTCTCCCTTTAGCAGCAACAGCCAATACATATTAAAGAGGGCAATGCTGCCAATGTATTTGACGGTGTCTGCCGGTGTTTATATGAATATTGATTTATTTTTGAAGTTACGAGTGGCGAAGGTCAAGCAAGGTCACAGCAAGCTGCCTTACACTTGATGCAGTGGAAACGTATCATTAGACAATAAAAACAAGCAACCGAGCATAGATTCAAAATAGATGCTGAGATTAGTGCTGATCATGACAGGTTGTCATGGAAGTCAGTTTCAATCCCGATCAACCCGGCAGCAGACTGTAACAAGAGCGCTAATCTGGAACTCAACCGAACCGTGGATTAAAGACCCCATGTGATTCAGGCTGAGCCCAACGCTGACCTGAACTCTGACCAGATAGCATGCTGCTTGAACTAAACCCAGCTCCCACAGTACCTGTACAGGATTGTTGTTGTTCCGAGCTCTGGAGAGTGTGTCTATCAGGCTCTGGCGGTCTGCTTCATTGTCTTCACAGCCTGCGCCTCATCCTCGCTCATCCAAACAGGTCTCTATTGCTAACAGAGACACAGGCTTGTTTACGTCGTCATAACGTAGAGGCCGGAGGCTTTGGCATTTTACGGCATGGAAAAACAAAGAGCAACAAAAATAGAAAAGAGGAAACAACTAAAAGAACATGTAAGCATTCTCTGGCTTTGTGTTCAGTCCACATCATTTATCAGCCTCAATCCCATATGAACTCATTTTTATCCAACAGGAAGCAAAACAAGAGCGGATTAATTAAAATTGGGAGGCTGTCGGGTTCCAGTCGTCAACGCAATGGGGAAAGACCTAATGATGTGTTCTTTGTTTAACACGTAGAACAACACACTTTCCTGGTCCCATTGTGCTCGCAATCGCATGACTAAGCGCCTGAAATATGTCCCCCTATGCTCCCGGCACATTAACTGGCTCGCTTGCCTCCATTCGGCTGAGTGACTCCTCTGGTCAATGCATCGCTCCAGTTCAGGAGTCAGAGAGGGAAACATTGACGTAAGCGAGGGATGCTCTGACCTTATTGGACACTGCAATGGGAAGATGCTGGGGCAGATAATAATCCTACACATTCTTCCATTTCCTCCGGGTGATTGTTCAGATTTCAAAGTCAAGGTTATCACAGCCTTGAGAGTATATAATATAACCTATAAGCGGCGGTTTTGAAGATCTACTGCAATATTCTCTCACCTTTTAAGGTGTAAATGCTTTCCATCATCTCTAAAACATCATCTCTAAAAGCCTTACCTCATCTCTGCTCTACACTCACTGAGAAATGCAGCACAAAGAATTTTCAATGTCAAAGGAAGAAAACACGACTTTGTGATATTTCCACGATGAGAATGGAACAGATGCTCCGTGACTGACGTCCTCCATCTTCCACAGACATCAACGAGTGCCTGTTGCCGGGGCTCTGTAAGAACGGTGAATGTCTCAACACCAGAGGAAGCTACAGGTGCACGTGTAAAACAGGCTTCTTGTTGGGCGCTGACCGGAGCCATTGCGTCTGTGAGTACCACCATCACATGAAGGCTGTGCTCGTTGTCTCATGTCTTGCATTGGAGTGAGGAGGACCCATCGCTTCTCTCCCTAGCGGACAAGGCCGTGTCTGACCAGAGGGCCTTCTGCTACCGGTCGGTGTCGGCGGGCACGTGCTCCCTGCCGCTCGCTCAAGACATCACCAAGCAGATCTGCTGCTGCAGCCGCGTGGGCAAAGCCTGGGGCCCTGGGTGTGGCCGCTGCCCTTTGCATGGATCAGGTACCGCCTCCAAACTTACACACGACACTGTTTATATACAAGACCTATTTCCTCATTCCTCCACACGCTAAATCCTCTATTTCTGGTTTTACTGTACCGTTGCAGGGGTAACCACTTGCCGATATAAATTGTCACATTTAATATTATACAAGGATTCACAATTGTAGTGAAAGCCCGGGTAACGGATATTTACCACTCCCCATTTTGCAATGCGACAGGCTTGTGCAGCAGTTCAACATACCCAAATGTGCTTTAAGTGGAAAAGGACTAAAAACGTAACAGTTTTCATATTTCGGAGGCTCCATAATAGCGGGAGTCCGTCTCGTGTTTTCTCTCCAAACCACAGAGAGAAACCCTACGAGACCGCAAAGCTTCACAGTAGAAATAAACAGCTCGGCCAAGTGAAATATGGGAAGTAGTTGTCATCTTTTTTCCCCCATACCGATCTAATCTTCAAAGTCTCTGAGAGGAACAGGCTGGTTTTATGGAGTGTCTGTACTGGCCAGTGATTCATGGGGATTGTCATAGATCAGATATCACATCCACAGACCTCCATGGTGCTGCTCAGCCAGGACTGACACAGACACACAGCCCCTGATTATTTCAGATGCTGGCTTTGTATGGCCTGACAAGCTGTTAGAGCCATGTTCTGAACCAAGCAGCCAGGCCCATTACTCGTGGCTGGGTAACAGGAGCCGGTTGACTATCATTCCATATTTAATGCAGTGGTTCTGATGTGGCTCCTGATCATATGTAGCCCCATTTCCCTCCGCATTAAATTCAGCATTCAGTAGCATATCATACCAACATTTCCTGCATTTACTGTGACCACATATCTGCCATTGCTCATATATCTATTCCAGACTATTTTGGCATAGAGTTGCTGGTTTCAGGTCAGGTAGGGGACACAGTGCTACTCAATTGTAATGAATTCACCATTGCTGAGGTCGGTTGGGCTCCGACACAAAGAGGTACAGTCCCTGTTCTGTTATGTCGCCGGCCAATCCTCATTTAGCCTCTCATCCACACGCCTCGACACCGAAGAGTTCAAAGGTCAGTCGGTATAACACGATCCTCTACTTCCCCCACTGGCATGGCTTGATGGGCAGATATACCTCAAACCTTCCAAATCCCCTTGCCGGTGGCCCTCTGTGACAGCTGGCCTGCCGACTAGCTAGCTCTGCGGCTCGAGCGAAACACGACCTCCCTCGTTCACGGCGCAACATGCTAACGTAACAATATTACACAGGAGGCCTTGAAGTATCGATCTGAATATCAGACAGAAACATGAGCAACTAGAACGGGCACTCGGTAGAGCGCATACCTTCGCATATCACAAGATTGGGCATTGAAATATGAATATTTTGGCATTAGTTGCATGCCAATTGGATAAAAATTGACCGTGCTATGGTAAAAAGAAGATTTTGACCTTTTCATGACCTTGGCCTTGACCTTTGACCCGATTGATCCCAAAATATAATCAAATGGTCTCCGGATAATAACCAATCATCCCACCAAATTCCATGCGATTCGGTTTAATACTTTTTGTGTTATGCGAGTAATACGCATACAAATAAATAAATGAATACACGGCGATCAAAACATAACCTTCCGCATTTTCAATGCGAAGGTAACAATTACACTCTGGCCTCTTGTGTGTTTCCTACCCTGCAGACCATTTCAAGGAGATCTGCCCAGCTGGTCATGGGTACACCTACTCGCGCTCTGATGTACAGATTTATGTGAGGCAGCTGGAGGAAGAAGACCTGCAGAGCACAGGAGTGTCATGGGAGGAGCAAAGCCCCACTTTCCCTCAGCCTCCATCCTCTCTGCCCTGGCTGCCCCAGCCGCCACAAGTCCACCCACACCCCGAGTACCCTGAGACACCACAAGCACCCCGCTACCCTCTGACTCCTCAGCAGCCTCTCCGTCCCACTCACCCAGCCAAACCGACACCGATGCAGCCGGAAGGTGAGGATATAATGTCTGGTGTGATACATCTCAGCAAGTTTAGTATGCATTTTGGAGTTATCCAATCATGGTTTTCTCTTCTACCTCAACACACAGCACACACGAAGCAGGAAACTGGGTAACACGATCCGATTTGATTTTCTACAGGATGTGAAAGGGATCATCTTTTTTCTGTGAGGGTTCAAACATCAACAGGATGTTTTATCTCCAGAGATAAATAAATGCTTGATCCGATGTTGAACATATTCGGAGTACTAGTTAAGTACCCCATCCATCAAAGTGAAACCCATTTGAGCATCACAGCAATGCACACAAGTAATCCACACTGGCCATGCATCTAAATCCTCAGGATTTCCTGTAGATGTATCTTCCTGATTTAATGCTCCTGAAATACTTTAATGGCAAAGTTACAACAATTTGATTTATATGAGGAGACAATTCTGTAAATATTTAGGGATGTTAGTCTTCATTATCAGAGATATTTTTGTTCCTTGTCTCTCATTGCATTTTTCCATTGCTGGCAATCTGCACTACTTTTGTGGTTTAGAGGCTAAATGTGCCCTAATCTTTGTTTTATGAGAAATAAAGACCTCCAAAGCTGCGATTGAAGTGTCTAAAAAGAACACGGGCTGTTGTGCGTACTGAGCCATAATCCTGCTCGTTATTGCGAACAGAATGTCAACTTTTTGCTCCTGATAAACTTTTCTTCTTCTCGTTGCAGATGTGGAAATTCTGAGCCTGGTAAGTTTTCTCTCCCTGTCGACCTCTTGGCAAATCTTTTAAAAATGTTTATCCTCGAACGATATGCTCTAGCTATCTCAGCAGGAGGGTTTGTTGGGATTATATAACATACTGTATGAAAATGAATATATTTGACATGTAATATTTGCTTGTTTTCCAGCCAGCTGTTGTGACTGACTCACCACTGAAATATCCAGGTATTTGTCTCTTGGCTTTATTCAAACGGATCATATACCACTACCTGATCTCTGACAACAGGTGCTGCGATGCTGTTGTTCAATGCCTCTCTTTTGAGCTCAACGGCCAATGTTCATTCAAACACAGAGATGTGATGTGTTTTCTATGAATTGCTCACTCTGGCGGTCTCACTTCTGGACTTCGCCAGGGAAAACATTGACGTTAAAGTCTGAAGGTTGACGACATTCAATGAGTCAACTTGATTTATGTTGGTCCTTGTGCTGGTTTTAGCCTGGAGGAAAGCGTAGATCATTTTTATATAGCTGCCCAGTGAGTGACAGCTGAGGCGGTCGTGGTTGGGAAAACCAGGCAGTGTCTCGTTCAGCTTGTAAATAATGAGAATGTACGTGTCGCAGTGTTCGCGGTTCACTGCGTTTGCTCTCACACGGTCTCAATCTGTCCTCACAGAGGCTTCTCCTGACTCCTCCATCATCAACATGAGGCCGAGTTCAGAGGACAAAACCCAAACAGACTCAGCCACAGGTAAAACATACTTTAGAATACACGTGTTGAGCACATGGGCTTTCGTAAAGCACTCGATATATAATCACTGATTTCAAAGTGACAGGAGGGTAGAAATAACATGAGCTCTTTCATTTTGTACACTTTCAGTCAACTGCCGGCAGACAGCGGCACGTCCCGTAAGACATGTTTTCAGGCTTGCCCAGAGTTAAACCGATGAGAGCTTGTTTTACGCTTTTATTTGACCCCTTTTCTCAGAGCCAATTTGACTTGAAGAAGCCGTGTTGCACCGAGGGCGAGAGAACAAGAGTGTTCCTCTTGGAATCTGACAGGCTCGATTTATAGAAAAATAGAGTGGGGAGCAGACGGCGGGGTTAACGTGTGTATTTGGGAAGAGGAGAGTTTACAGTCATCCTTTAGAGAAAGACATACTTTACTGTGGTTTCCTTCACAGAACACAGGGGCCCAGTTCACTCTCCGTCTATTTGGACAGAAAAAAACGCCAATGTCCGGCTGTATTGTGCGTGACCTGCTTCTTGTCGACCCCTTTGTGAGCGCTCCATACCACCTGTTAGATCACTACACTGCTGTAAAACCTGTCCAATCCTCCAAGACCTTACCTATAAAACAGCAAGACTGACTCCCATGGAAAACAACATGTGTTCGTGGAATGCAGTTTTTTCTTTTTAACAGTGTCTGTAATGTTACGTAACCTTAGGTCAAAAATATCCTTGTCTGCCTTCTGAGTTATGACCGTGCATATCTCTGTGGCTTTTTGTAGGTATTGACAAGTGTGCCAATGCCCCCGCCATATGTGGCCCTGGGAGATGTGTTCCTGTGCAGACCGGCTACACCTGCCTCTGCGAGCCAGGGTTCAAGCTCAGCGCGCTGCAGACCAACTGCATTGGTAAGCAACGACGGGAGGAAGTGAGAGATAGAGGGAGGTAGAGGAGGGTAATGGCGGGACACACAAAAGAAAGGAGGCGCACGCAGACACACGCGCCGCCGACACCAGAGGCCCCGGTGGATCCGTCCGTCATCGTCGCGTTCCTCAACGCCAAACACGACACGGCGCAGAAGCCTCGAGCGAGGAGGCGAGCCGAGCGGAGAGAGAGGGATTAGTTTGTTTTCGTCGACCTGCTCCGTGATGCCTGACAACAGCGGACAGGCCAATCCAAAAAGCTGCCACGGCGCTGTGATCCCCGACCTCACGGCGAAGGCCTTGGCTCTCTCTCTGCTCGACTCGGCCGGGCTCGGATCCATCGCTGAGGAATGCCCGCGCGGTAGAGCAGCTTCAGTTTCAGGGCTTGGAGAGTGTAACGGTCTCTGCTGGTGAAATGGAACTGAAAAAGCGATGTCCCATCCAGGGGCGTCCCTAGCACATTTGGCGCTCTAGGCGAGCTTCACTCGTGCCCCCCCCCCCCCCCAAAAAAAAATTTAAAACGATTTTGCACGAAAACAGAATTGCAACTTTCAAACGCTATTTTGCCCTTCAAGACTGAATTTCTTTCAAATAAACAGAACAACGATCGCAACAATGAACAAACATTCAATAAAGAACAAAATCCCTGATCAACGGTGCACATTCACTCCCTCGTCGCCTGCAAATAATGTTTTTTTTGTTTTCTGTTCTGTTGATGGCTGGCAAACAACACTCTGAGAAGGTCTGGGTCACTTGTGGCACATAGTATTCACTAATTTTAAGCAATCAATCTACCTGAACAAAATTAGACAAAACGGAATAAAACGGAATTTTTTTTAAAACTGCCCAGCAAAAGAAAAAGAAAAAAAATTCCTGTAGGAAAAACCGCCACTGGTCCCATCCAACCTCTGGTTCTCACCGTCTCCGTCTCCTGCCTTTTTAATCTACATCCCTGTCTCCCGTCGCAGATGTGAACGAATGCGACGAGGACCCGTGTGAAGAGAAGGGCCGCTGTGTAAACAGCTACGGCTCCTATACCTGTCACTGCCACAGCGGCTACAGCCAGGTGATCACCCAGAACAGGAAGTTCTGTCAAGGTGAGACGCAACCCAAAAGACAGCAGCGGACAGAATGTTTCCAGTGGACCCTCGAGCTCTCGTCCGTCAGCACTGTTCGTTGGAAACGCACAAAAGTCACTTTCTTTTCCGTTCCCCTCGGTTTTCTTCCACACTGGCAGACATTGACGAGTGCGCCATGCCCAGCAAGTGCCAGGATGCCAAATGCGTCAACACGGAAGGATCTTACACCTGTGAATGCAGCGGTGGCTACGCCAAGTCTCGGAGAGGCCGATGCGAAGGTGACGCGCGTGCACGAGCTCCGACGCACAATCCCAGCCTGACGTGTTTGTTTGCTGCCATAAGTTAATGTGTCGCTTGGTCACAAAACACATGTATTTTCCTCGAGTCAAAGCCAGGAACAAAACTCCGCTCGGTCCGTGACGCAGGGATCGTGTGTTTGTTCATATTTCTCCCATGCGCGTGCACATTGTTTTCATTTCAACTAAATCCAATTGTCGCATGTCCCGCCCTCCCCCCGAGCAGATGTGGATGAGTGCGGAGACCCCGGCTCCTGTCCCGACGGCGTCTGCGTCAACACTCTTGGCTCCTTCCAGTGCCATGCCTGCGGCCCGGGGTACAGGCCGGTCGATGAAAGATGTGCGGGTAAGACGACTCCACATCCGATCACAGCAGAACCGCCACGACCCAAACTCCTGCGGGGGTTTCCGACCGCCGCGTGGAAAGAAGCCGGCTTTCCCCGCTCACGCTGGAAACACTTCCTGTATGAGGGAACATTTACGCGGCTGCTCCCAGTTGGCATCGCCGAATATAACCGCCGTGGCGACGGGCCACGCCGGTAACGACTCGCTGACAGCGCGTGATGCGGTCCGCGAATAGCACACGCTGAATTAGGTTCACTGAATTGCGGCTTTTTGCTTAAAGGGGCGCTCTGACTGCTGATGTGCACAAACACTTTAAAAAAAGAAACTATTTTTTGCTTCAAAAGACTTTATATTGGGTTTTTTAATATCCAGTGCGGACCACTTCTGGGCCCATATGACAGCCTGAACCGCAGCGATGACGGCTACATTAACTTCTGTTAAATCACCTATTAACCCTCCTGTTACCTGAGGGTCAATTTGACCCCATTCAATGTTTAACCTCCTGTTACCTTTATATTTACTGACATATTTTACCCTTGGGGTCAATTTGACCTCAGCAATTAAAACCTCCAGAAAATTATTAGAATTAATATTGTTTTCCAAGTATAAGTGTGAGGTACTTTATGTTTGTTTGTTGACTACCTAAATAGCCCTTTAAATATATAAAAAAGTTGATATTTCTTATATGTTTGACACAGTGAAAAACAGCCTGGGGTCAAATTGACCCCAAAGAACACCGACATTAAACATTGAATGGGGTCAAATTGACCCTACGGTAACAGGAGGGTTAAAACCCATTTTTATAGAACAGCTTTTAAGTCTTTTTATGCAGAACTTTATTTCCCCTAATTTAGTTGTCTGTTTTTAATTCATTTGGTTTTAAATTATTTAATTTTTTTATTTTCCATTTTATTTTTTATTTTGATATATAATTTTAAAAGTAATATTGGTTTCTTGCTATTCCACTTGTTTTGCTTTGACTCTCTGTGGAGCACTTTGCAAACATTGTTTTTAAAGGTGCTATATAAATAAAGTTATTATGATTATTATTGTGGGCCCAACACACCCCGCCTTTCTCTCCACGTAGATCGGTTCCACTCCTCCACCTGGCAGCCTCTGCATATCCCTCAATATTCTTGAAACACATTCACTGTGTTATTGCGGATCCACTCCTTTGATATCGCTGGTGGCCCCCGACAAAAGATTGTTTAGAATACTTCAATTTGGGAGAGTCCAAATATTTTCTCTTGGCCACAGCCTTGAACAAACAGCGTATTATTGTTGGAGAGCTGTGGCCACTGTACTGTCGGGCCCAGCGGAGGCTTTATTACCACTGCTGGGCTACGTGAGAGGACCGAGCCGTCACAGGAGATGTATGAGAAGGCCAAAGGATCAAATCCCCATAACGAAGAGGTCCCGGCACGCAACTAAATTCTCTCGCTCACCCGTAGTGTCTGAGGGCCGCTGTTAAACTCTTTATTATTATATTCAAATGGCCAACAAACTACAGTTGGTGTGTGTTGTGAAAGTGTCCCTTTTACATGAGAGCCTGACTGCTTTTACGTACCACATCCCCTCTCTCTGACCTCGCACCCCACTAATTTGTTTGGAAACCGGATTTTCAGGACCGAGTATCCCAGAAATGTGACAAAGCTGAACGACAGAATGATATCAAAAAATTGAAACGAACTTAAACGATTACTTTTCTTCTTCTTTTTAACCCTCCTGTTACCTTTAGGGTCAATTTGACCCCATTCAATGTTTAATGTCGGTGTTCTTTCGGGTCAATTTGACCCCAGGCTGTTTTTCACTGTCAAACATATAAGAAATATCAACTTTTTTATATATTTAAAGGGCTATTTAGGTAGTCAACAAACAAACATAAAGTACCTCACACTTAAACTTGGGAAACAATATTAATTCTAATAATAATTTTCTGGAGGTTTTAATTGCTGGGGTCAAATTGACCCCGAGGGTAAAATAATATGTTAGTAAATGTGAAGGTAACAGGAAAATGTCTCAGTAAATCTGACGACCGCTGCCCTTGTTTCAAGTCTCTTAATTCCCTTGCCTGTAAAGATAACTCTACTTCCTGTTTGCGAGTCTACTAACATTGTGGTGTATAAACAGCAGCTGAGAGGAACCCTGTAAATGAGGGGTAGCATTGGAGGTAAATATGTTTACTCCCATCATCCTCCCAGGCGGCGCTAACAGGCCCGAGTAGACGTCTGGCGCTGGGTTTCCAGTATTTGCTTTAGTCAATTGACATGAGCGTCGTGGTTTGGTCCCAATTGGGCGAATCCTGGATAAGCCTAATTGCTGGTGTGATAGAGAAAATAGCTCCATTCCCTTGTCAGGGCTTATCGCGGAGGCCTGAGATGTGGGATGATTGCAGAAACAAAGCATCGGGTCATACTGACAGACGTCTGGCACGAGGGCCCACGGCTAGGCGTGTCTTCACTATATCAGCGTCTCTGTCACTCCGTCTCGCCACTTCCTTTGTAGTCAAATACATTTCCTTCCTCCCTTTTCTTTTTCTGTCTCGTTTTCTGTCTCTTACACTCTAACAGTCAGATTTTCTCTCCTCGCATCTTTACCAAAGCTGAACAATTGCCATTTTTTTAAAACTTCCCCTATAAAACATTAATCCTGCATAAAGTTTTCCACAAATGTGGTTCCTGGGTCGACCGAGTGAAAACGACAGTTATACTGCCGCACTTAGTATTTAAGGATTGCTGTTTTATCGTTTAGCACGTATATTATTCTGTACTTGCTTTCTCTTTTCTGATGCAACCCTATATTTTGTTTTTATTTTCTCTATCGTTTTGCCGTTTCCTGTTGCAATGGCCCAATTACCCGTAAGAGGGCAATTTTCACCTCGACTTCCATTCAATCACACGTCCTCAGGGACTTCCCTCCTCAGACCCTGAGGGTTCCGCCTGGTTGTTGTTGAATCTGATGTAATGCTTTACTGCTGTGAGCACCGGAGGTGAAATTCCATTTACTTTCACTGTTTTGGGGCGGCGGCTATCTCATAAAAAAGGCTGTTTCTAAATACCGATAGAGGTTGAGTAAGTGAGACTTTCAATTTGGGTGAACTGACCCTTTAATCATGCTGCGTAATTGCGGCACAATGAAACCTTAAAAAGCCACCTCATATACACTACCGTTCAAAAGCTTGGGGTCACTTAGAAATGTCTTTATTTTTCAAAGAAAAGCACTGTTTTTTCAATAAAGATAACATTAACCAAAAATACACACTCTACATTGTTAATGTGGTAAATGACTATTCTAGGTGGAAACGTCTGGTTTCTAATGAAATATCTCCAGAGGTGTATAGAGGCCCATTTCCATCAACTATCACTCCAGTGTTCTAATGGTACATTGCGTTTGCTAATCGCCTTAGAAAACTAATGTCTGATTAGAAAACCCTTGTGCAATTATGTTAGCACAGCTGAAAACAGTTATGCTGGTGATATAAGCTATACAACTGGCCTTCCTTTGAGCTTGAAGTTTGAAGAACAAAATTAATACTTCAAATATTAATCATTATTTCTAACCTCGTCAATGTCTTGACTATATTTTCTATTCAATTTTCAATTCATTTGATAAATAAAAGTGAGTTTTCATGGAAGACACGAAATTGTCTGGATGACCCCAAACTTTTGAACGGCAGTGTATATATAAATATGTTGTGTCCTTTCCCGACTTCTGCCCTCAGATGTAAACGAGTGCTTGAACCGAACCGTGTGCGGCCGTGGCCGGTGTGTCAACACAGAGGGCTTCTACAGGTGCAACTGTTTCCACGGATACAAACTCTCACCAGACAATGTTTGCCAAGGTACCCGTCAGTCAGACACCCATAACGCCCCGTATTCACCACGGCGCCATTGAAGGTTTATAATATAAAGGCTGCAAAAAGTGAGTGGCGGTCTTTATTTGCTGATGCCCCCTTCCCCCCCCCCCCTCTTGTGTCTTTTCTCCAGATGTGGATGAGTGCGGGCTCCCCGGATTGTGTCTACACGGCCGCTGTGTCAATTTGGACGGCGCCCACAAATGCACCTGTAACTATGGTTACCAAGTCACCTCAGACGGCAAAGCCTGCGAAGGTCTGCAAAGGATTATCGGCTGTCGGGCGTAACTCGTCGCTGCATGCTTCTCGGCTTGTGGGGCTCTCTCGACATCAGCGTGACGTCTGCAAATTTTTTTTTTTTGTCAGATGTCAACGAGTGTGCAGCTGGTAACGTGTGCCCTGCGGGAATCTGCATCAACGCTGCAGGTTCATTCACTTGCCAGAACTGCAGGTCTGGGTTTGGCCCGTCAGCTGATGGACTCAGATGTGAAGGTATGAAACGGACCTGAAGTGGGAGACGGGGATGATCGGCACAGTTGTGGTGAATTTGTGTTTCGTGTTACCAGATATAAATGAGTGCGCCCAAGGGGATCTGTGTCTTGGTGGAGTGTGTGCCAACACGGAGGGGTCCTACACCTGTACCAGGTGTAAGGCTGGCTACCGAGCGTCTCAAGACCGGCAGAGGTGTGAAGGTAAACTCAATCATCAGCTGGGCTCCCTCACTCGGTAAAAACCATTCGCGCTTTTACAACTGTTGAAGACGTACTGAACACATCTGGATAGTTTGCCACCTCACCATTAAAACCTCTGTGCCAATGAATTCCATTCAGGTATTATTCGGTCTTTATAGTAATCAGTGTCTGTGCTTGTATTTCCTCCAGATGTTGACGAGTGCCACTCCCTGTCTACCTGTGCCAATGGGATATGTCTGAATTCAGAAGGCTCTTACACCTGTGAGAACTGCCCTACAGGGTACAGAGTATCCTATGACGGGGAGCTCTGTCAAGGTTTGTTTATTCAAGACCACTTTTATGAACTCCTGCTTAATATCATATGTAGATAATTCACCCTGAGATAACTAACACGGGGTGGGTTAGTGGTTCTTGCCTTTCATCAGGAATGTGGGTCTTTTTTTTTCTTGGCTGTCTGGCAGCGAGTGTCTCACAGTTTGTGTTGTTTTCACGCCAGATATCGACGAGTGTGCGCTGCCCACTACATGCCCGAAGGGAACGTGTACAAACACGGAGGGATCCTTCACGTGTATCGTCTGTCAACCTGGTTTTAGAGTCTCTGACGATGGACAACACTGCGACGGTGAGGTGTTTGGCTTTGTCTGTGCAGGAATGTTGTGTTTGTAGCCTCTATCCAACCACGCCAGACATCTCCTTATGACCCAATAACTGGTGGCACGTACCCAGTTGGATGAGGCAGCGTCAGCTGTGACAGCTTGGACCCTCGAAGAACCATCATCTGATTCCAAAATCCCCAAATCCTGCTCCTAGACATCACATCATAGCTGGATCCTGGACCTCTCTGCCTCTGGCAACGCTCATCTGATCCTTGCTCAACACAATGAGACACCAGCCCTCAAATAGAACAAGATGATGTCAGGCGAACGTCCCGTGGATAGAGATAGACGTGTCGACATTTGTAATTCCTAGCTCCAGTGATTATCCATCTAACTGATTAAATCTGGCGGTCATTTCCTCATCTGAAGCCAGAGATGGTAATCTGTGCTCTGATGTGTCCGTGTCTTTGTGTCCAGATGTGGACGAGTGCTCGGTGGCGAACAGGTGCCCGGGCCAGCTGTGCTTGAACACCCCAGGATCCTACACCTGCAGGAGCTGTGAAGCTGGTCTGCGACTGTCTCAGGACGGCTACGGCTGTGAGGGTAAAGCCACCTCTGTGTTTCTCTGCTACTTTGAGCCGTCGCTATGGGAACATTGTACCCGCGTTACAGTCGACCACAGTCAAAACTAGAACGGGCACTCGGTAGAGCGCATACCTTCGCATATCACAAGATTGGGCAATGAATTATGAACATTTTGGCATTAGTTGCATGCCAATTGGATATAAATTGACCACGCTATGGTAAAAAGAAGATGTTGACCTTTTCGTGACCTTGGCCTTGACCTTTGACCCGATCGATCCCAAAATCTAATCAAATGGTCCCCGGATAATAACCAATCATCCCACCAAATTTCATGCGATTCGGTTTAATACTTTTTGACTTATGCGAATAACACGCACGCACTCACGCATATAAATACACGGCGATCAAAACATTACCTTCCGCATTTTCAATGCGAAGGTAATGAACGGCATTAGACCCACAACCACAATCTTTACAGTGCTCCGTAATTCATCATGACATGATTTATGAGATCGATGCGGTGAAACGACTCCTTTGACAAATCCAGGGAGGTTTTATCTGTCATGACTTCATGAGAAGCAGAAAAGAGATGACTGTTTAAATAGATTCAAGCGTCGCCTCAGCTCGTCATGGACTCTGTGGTGTGTTTTTGAATGGAAGCGCGGACGTAGCCCGAGAGGAAGATCCCCGACTGATACGTGTCTTTGCTCCGGGAAAACTTTTTACAAAACAACCCTGAGTCCAAGTCGGCCTCAGATAGGATTTTAATGGATGTTTCTGATGCCAATGGAAAATATTAAGAGCTTAATTTAAAATGAAGTCAACCACTCCCCTGCCTTCCACGCACTGCAGCGAGCTCACCCTGTTGAACTCGCTCTGTTCACCCGAAAGGAAAAAGGAGCACTTAACAATGGCCCACACTGTAACGACTCGGGGAATTTCCAATGATCGCATGACGGCGAGCCAGTGGCTGTTTGTAGATCCAGCATTCTGCGCCACCTGTAAAAACTTGCTGTTTTGGATTCGATGACCATCCTGCATACTTATCTATCCACTCTTTTTAATAAACAACTGTCAGTGCGATCTAATAAAGAGGGCTTTGCTTACTGTATGTTGAGCTCAGTCACACACACACACACACACACACACACACACACACATGCATATAGATAGATAGATATATACTTTATTAATCCCAAAGGGGAAATTTGTCGTCACAGTAGCAGCACCAATAAACTAAACACACAAGAATAAAAAATAAAATATAAAAAAACAGGGATGAAAGATATAGGAGTATACAAAGTAAAATATAAAATAAAATATATATGTATATATATAACATATATGCATACACAATACACAATACTAATGACAACTTAAATTAAATATAAAAATATTAAATATATATATATATATATATATATATATATACAGACACACACACACATATCTTTTAACAGATAAGACAGCGAATGGTCAAAAAGTGGCGGTTCTGTTGCTTTAAATGATAACCTCCCACCAACCTTTTCTTTTTCTCCTGCGTCTTAGACGTGGACGAGTGCCAGAGGCCAGGTGTGTGCCCCACGGGCGTGTGCACCAACACAGAGGGCTCCTTCGCCTGCACCGCCTGTGACCCGGGCTTCACGGTGGCTCCCGACGGGCTCTCGTGTGAAGGTACGAGAGGGGAAGGTTCCCTGCGGTCACTGACATGTATGATTTTCACAGTCATTTGTTCCAGCATAGAATGGCCCACTGTAGTAAGATTACGTCATCGCTTGCTGTCGTCGGTTCATCGTTACTTTTCCGACGTGTTCACTGCGGTGTGGAAACTCGTCATCCAAAGGACCAAACTTGGTCATATTTGAAGTGAGACCCAGTGATTTACAGCCGGTGGTAATCTGGCAAAGTGATGACATGTGCGTGTGTGTGTGTGTGTGTGTGTGTGTGTGTGTGTCAATGCAGATGTGAATGAGTGTGAGGACCCCGGCCTCTGTGAGGGAGGCCAGTGCACCAACATCATCGGCTCCTATGACTGCCTCTGCCCTGCTGGTCTAGAGATGGTGGCTGGGACGTCTTGCATAGGTACACACACACACACACACACACGCACACACACACGCACGCATACACTCTGAGTCATCGTTCACATCTCAGACACATAATATATCCCATGAGTGGTTAACGGCTCCTCGTAGCTCACATCGTGTCGGCATCTTGACGCGGCTGTGATTGTGTATTCTCGACAGACGTCAACGAGTGTTTAACCGTCGTGGGGATCTGCGGAGAAGCCGAGTGCCTGAACACTCAGGGCTCCTATATCTGCATCTGTCCTAATGGATACACCACCATCGATGGAAGGACCGGCTGCCAAGGTACGGCAGTAACGGCAATGGGAAATCATTCAGAGGATGTTATGGGCTTTGTGTAATTAGATGAGGCAGATTCCAAATTGGACAAAGTTGGTAATAATGTAATAATCAGCCCCAAAAAACTCAAATAATTTGATGGTAGCCTTGTTAGCTTGCACAGGTTTCTTCACTGAGTGCCATATATGGCTCTTCAGGTGATGGCATATGGCTCCCAGAAAATGTTGAGTTTAAAAATAAAAAAATCTCCGCCCGCCCCCCTGTAATGTTCTCTTTCGCGCCAGATTACAGCAGAAGTAATTTAAGGTCCTTTTTTTAAAGACGTCTTTGTTCTTTTAAAAAGTCCCCCCCCCCCCCCCCGTAGCATCATGCAGCACCAGAAGTCGCTTTAAAAGCAAGACATATTTAATTTATTATACGTTAAAAATACGATATGGCTCTCAATTAAATATATTTTAAAATATTTTGCTTTTATGGCTCCCCCAGTCAAAAAGGTTCCTGACCCCTGCCTTAAATGAACTCCAAAGCTATCCAGTCAAATTATATGTATGTATTTACTTATAGAACGGGCTATTGTTGTTGTTTTTTTCTCCCTACCTTTGCAAACAGGTTTTTTCCTCGTCTGAATATCAAAGGTTGGAAAGGGTAGACACACTTTTTCCCCAGCGATGAATTTCCCCCACTTTCTAGCTTTCCCCCCAACTTTTACGGCGAGTCCGAGCGCCTTACAAGTTATGTTGTAATGCCGCAATTATACACCAATCTACCGCAAATCAAGCATGCCGCATTCATTATACATTTTTTTTACGAGTCGCAGGGAAATGTTCTCAGCCTGAGAGCTGAGGTCGATGTTTTTCCCTCCTATGTTTCCTGTTTGCCAGTTTACGGTTAAGTACTCCAAATGACCAATGCCTCTTGTGCTCAGACAAGCGCTTGATTACACATTCTTTTTGTTATACTTGATGAAAAGCAGCGGCGTTCCCAGTGGACTTAACAAAGACCGAGCATATATGGGGATATTTAGTGATAATCAATATGTAACAAATCTCGAGACCCACCCTTTCTCTAAGTATCCCTCTTAATGCATCTGCTTTGCTTTCCCCCCTCTCTGCCTTAGACGTGGATGAATGCAGTAAAGACAACGTGTGCATCCAGGGCGAGTGTCTGAACACCGACGGCTCCTTCATGTGCTTGTGTGAGGCGGGCTTCAAGTTCAACTCTGACACGGCCGACTGTGAAGGTAAGACACATCAGTTAGAGCCCCTCGACTTTGGAACGACCGACCGGAGGGGATAAGGCTCGCAGAATCAGTAACTTCTTTTAAATCACTTCTTAAAACCCATTTTCAGAGAACAGCTTTTAAGTGATCTAGTCTTTTTATGCAGAACGTTGGTTCCCCTAATTTAGTTTCTGTTTTAAATTTATTTTTAATTTATTTGGTTTTTAATTTATTTTTAATTTTAATTTAAATTGTTAATATATACTTTTAAATGTAATATTGGTTTCTTGCTATTCCACTTGTTTTGCTTTGACTCTCTGTGGAGCACTTTGTAAACATTGTTTTTAACCCTCCTGTTGCCTTAACATTTACTAACATATTTTACCCTCGGGGTCAATTTGACCCCAGCAATTAAACCCTCCAGAAAATTATTACAATTAATATTGTTTCCCAAGTTTAAGTGTGAGGTACTTTATGTTTGTTTGTTGACTACCTAAATAGCCCTTTAAATATATAAAAAAGTTGATATTTCTTATATGTTTGACACAGTGAAAAACAGCCTGGGGTCAAATTGACCCCAAGGAACACCGACGTTAAACATTGAATGGGGTCAAATTGACCCTAAGGTAACAGGAGGGTTAAAGGTGCTATATAAATAAAGTTATTATTATTATTATTATCATCACAACTCCCTGATGATCTCCTGCTGTGTGTCATCGTGAATGTTGACCCCTGACTCTGAGGTTCCTATGCTCTGAGCAAACCAGCATGTCGGCATTAGTTTGATCGTCTCGCTGCATTTAGGCTTCAGCGTACCCATCGAAGCTCAGTTGGCTTTGATTGATTATCTATTGGCAGTGGGGACTGGGCTCCAGTGAAAGCGTCCACGCCTGGCCTAGAAGCTTTCCTCCTGGGTCTCCAGAGTGAGGGGTGCCTGGAGTAAACGGCTGGAGGCCTGAACTCCCTCTCCCCTGAGGGACGTATGAATGACCCCATTGTGAGCAGGAGGTGTCTCTCCCTCTGGAACGTCTCCCTTTAGCTCCTTCTTCGCAAGTTCTTCGGTTGCTGTGATAATATTGTTCTTGGCCATTCCTGTTGCCTGCTGTGTTTACTGAGGACGGCCACACCACAGGCCTCCTGGCCGACTCCCGCCGCACAGCCGGTACACTGGAAGCAGGAGAGGAGGGAATACGAGCGTGCGTGCGGGGGTTTCATGCGTCCGTGTTAGCGTTTAATTGCACATGTGGTTGTGTTTGTGCCTCTGTTTGTGACCAACATCTCTCTCTCTCTCTCTCTCTCTCTCTCTCTCTTTCAATGCACAGACCAGAATGAGTGCAAGGACTTTGGGAGTTTGGTGTGTGGAACCTGGCGCTGCGAAAACACCATCGGCTCCTACCGGTGCTTCATGGGCTGCCAACCTGGCATCGATGGAGAAGACGCCGCAGACTGCGGTGAGTGGTCCAACCGCATACTGTTAAAGGACTAGCACACCCAATTATGTTAAGAAAAAAACAGGCAGCTTAGAGGACCTACGAGGAGTAGACTGTAGTTAAAGATAGCGGGAAGTGCAGCCTCAAATCACCTGGGCCCTCCACATCCTCTCCAGCGCTCTCCCTCTGTGCCGAGATCATGATATCTGTTTGGTATGCAGACACAAAGAGGCCGACGGGAATCAAAAAGATGTCAGGTGCTCGAGGTCCCGCACCAGAGGCCATGGGGGGAGAAGAGGAAAAGTAGCCCCTGAAATTGGGGCACTTTAGAAAGAGAAGTGCACTGTCATTGGAGGCGGTGTGCGAGGCCAGCAGCGAACAATGGTTTCATTAACAGAACATAGGGGCGAATGGTGGGTCTCTGGCAGAGAGACACGCTGGAAACTGATCACCGCTGTTCTCCTTTTTGAGAGGGAAGACCATTTTCTGAGCCGTACCTCTTATAAATGCATACAAACCTGGTCTGGATTGATTCGCTAGGTTTGTATTGATGCTCCATCTGGGCCCCAGTTGGCCAACAACAACTGAAACATCTCCCTGACCACCAGAATACATAAAGCTTTCTTTATTTACTGGTAGAATTAGAAACCTCGGGCTTCACGATTCTAGTTTTCACTCTTTATTTGTAGCGCACGTTGCGTCTTTGTTGTTCTCACGGCACATTAAAACACCAAGTCTAGTCCATCAGGAATATGTACGATGAAATAAATATTTTGTATATTTAGCTTAAATATTTCCCCCATATTATCACATAATCCAAACAGTCACTGGAGCGTGACCGAGAGCATCCGGACGGAATGACGTGTTGGCCTGCAGATGGAGGCTGTGTGCATGTGTGTGAGTGTGTGTGCGTGTGTGTGTGTGTGTGTGTGTGTGTGTGTGTGTGTGTGTTTGTATTTGAGAAGGACAACAGGAGGCTGTAACCGTTGTCGAGATGCGCTCGGAGTGCAGAGCGACTTCACATATTCTCATGACCATGAGTTTTTATTGGACCGTCAACAGATGGAGTTCAGGGGCGAATATGCTGATTGGTGACAGATCAGACCCCCCCCCCCTTCCCCTCCCCCTCCACCCGCCTGAGCCCCGCTGCGTGCGGCTGCCTCCTCGCTGCACTTTACGGCGGTGCCTGTCTGGCCCCAGCTGAAGAGCGCCTGTCGTGAGATAAGGGCAGATTGAATGCAGCTGCTGACCTCAGCTCCTTTAGCGTCAGTCAAAACACCGCGAAGCAGCTCCTATCCGTGCGTCGTGCTCAAGGGACCTGATTGAAAAAAGCTTTTTTTATCTGCTTGGAAAAAAATCATCAAATATTTAAGATGAGGCTCGACACTGTAATAGTTTCTGTTTTTATTTGTACTCGCCGGCCTTGGAAGGGGCAGCGGTGGTCTTTGGCTCGTTTAGATTTAGAGACCATTTTACAAAAGGGGAAAACAGGGTTTTTTCCACAGCAGCTCGTCAGCTGTGCTGTGAGGGCTGCAGTTGTGATGCTGTACAAAAAGCTCCTTTTGCATGTGAAAAAGGCATTAAGAGTGTCGTTGCATGTCATTGTTCTTTAGCTTTAACCCTTGTGTTGCCTTCGGGTCAATTTGACCCGATTCAATGTTTCACCCTCCTGTTACCTTTATATTTACTAACATATTTTACCCTTGAGGTCAATATGACCCCAGCTATTAAAATCTCCAGAAAATTATTAGAATTAATATTGTTTTCCAAGTTTAAGTGTGAGGTACTTTATGTTTGTTTGTTGACTCCCGAAAGAACACCGACATTAAACATTGAATCGGGTCAAATTGACCCGAAGGCGACAGGAGGGTTAATTCACCATCATGCTCATAAACTCCCTCCAGCCAGGCCTAGTCTGTAATAAGGCTTGCTCAAAGGCGGAAATTGTCTGTGGTCACACTCTTGCTAACCTCCCAACCCTTTAAACGTATAGAAATGTGAAGACTTTACCATGTGTGTGTGTGTGTGTGTGAGATCATGCTCTTGTGCAGACGTGTGTGGATGTGACATTTTGACCTCCTCCGTACCAACCCGACAGAGGTGGTAGATTTAATGTCAGATAGAGTGCAAAACATGCTTCCTTGAAAACAAATACCTCTCCTCATCTTCGCCCAGTCGTGTGTGTGTCGTAACCTTTGCACATGGGTCCAATCAGACAAGGGGTTGCCCAGAGAATACGGGAGTGCGCGCCGCGTGGGTGAGCCAACAGTCACTGATTACGATATTCTTGTTGCCTGCCACCATGTGCTCCAGATTAACACACATGGCATCATTAACCCTCCTTACCCCCCCGACCGCAGCGTCACCGGATCCAGGAAGCAGGTCCTCCTGGGTCAGAGCATTAGGATAGGTGCCTATTGGACACCTCGGCTCCGCCCACTTTAGGTGAACTCCTCACCCTCTTCCCTGTCTCAGTTCTTCCCTTCAGGCCTTTTACAGCTCTGCATGTGTCCTGACGGAACTGATTATTCCATGGAAAGACTAAGAAAGGCAACCCCACGTCCTGCTGGTGTGAGCCGAGCTCTTGGTGGAGTTCTCTCATTTTGTATTCCTCGTTTATTTGTTCCTCCTCAAAGCATTAGTGCTGGGATCAACAAACCGACTTTCTCCTCGGAAGGACAGACGGCAACTAACGCTGCGACTAAAACTCAACCCACCTGAAAAACAAAATAGCTGCGGTCTCGATGCTCTCATTCCTTCCCAGGATGATGATCTTGATTGCGTCTCTTCACAACATTTGATTTGCAACAGATTTGTTTTCACTTTGCACGTGAATACAAATCTGCCTGCGGACTCTTGATTATTTTGTATATTAGCGGCGACCTTTCATCGCCCTCCTCCCGGACCTCCCGGCTTTCGTCCGTCGTCATTCCAACATTCCAACCTCCACTTACGCTCTTCACACTTGAGAAAATGTTCCTCAAACTCTGATACATAACACGTTTCCCCTAACTCTCTCAGTATACCCATATTTTTCAAATAGCAATATCTTACGCATCCAAATAACTTTCCCACTCCTATATCGGTTCGGCATCTCAATCCTCTGCTGCAAAATGCAAATCCGACGGGTTGGCGGTTTTCAGTATGCGTCCATCCATCCTCCCTCGATCATCTCGCGGCCATTTGGGCCCACCAGTCTATTCCAGCAGTCCTTTTCAGCCTTTCCCATGAAAGGTTTTTACAAATGACAAAGGGAATTTTGTCTCTGCAGTTTTATGAGCTTGTGGGAGCCCCTGTCTCTGACCCGGGAGGCATGTTAGAGAAGTGGTCAAGTGATGGCAGGAGGACTGACAGACAATTTGTCCCAGAGAAAGCCTGACAAAGTAGTCGCCTGTGTCGGAGGGGGAGCACACGGTTCAAATCAAATGGCTTGTGGTTTTTCTGGCCCACCTTCTTCACTTGATACATCCTTTATGAGCGCTCGGAGGCTAACTAAAACTGGTTCAGACAATATGTGAATGCCTGTGCTTTGCACTCCATAAACCAGCTCGCTGTAATCGATGCCACTGGACTGGACTTGTCTGTTAAGTTGTTGTGATTTAATTGTCTGCATGTTTTCCATGTTTTTTTTTCTTCAACTCTAGCGGAATAACTCTCAGTCTTGGAAACTTTGAATAAAATGGTCATGGAGAGCTGTCATGAAACTAAAAATGAAATCGTGCTTCTGATAAAACCGACACAGTAATTTCACATGTGCAGTTCTTATCAATTCATAATGTTCCCAATTTAATGAGTATAATGAATATACATGCACTTCACTTGTTTTGTTTAGTTATTTCTGAAGTGAAAAGACCAACTTGTGGATTCTTGAATGAGTTGCGTAACACATTCATCCCTCAAAATATGATCAAAAGATGCCGTTGCAGACAAAAGATTGAAACAGATAAATACGACATTTAGTTTTCAACACTTAACTCTGAACGAGTAAACACATTGAACAGTTCAGAAGGACTGAACAACAAATGGTGGTTTTGCGACCCTGAAACTGATTTAAAGGTTAGCATTGACAGATGGAAAACCAAACCGACGAGAGAACAAATTCATGTAACTTAAGATGTGATTGTTTTTTAAACTATTACAATCAGACTCGCCTCCAGCCGTTTCAGTCTTTGGCCTTCCTGCTTCCTCGAGACGCCAAGAAAGAAGAATTTTGTGAACAAAAGTTTCTTTTAAACAGCGAGTGGTAGGGAATCAGCAGTGCTGGCTCACACACGGACTCAGCATGTAGCCAGCATGTCGTCTCTGGTTTTATGAAACACGTTTCATGATTTATTGCCCTGCAAACAACAAAACTACCGACGGCTGCCAGCGACCACATTTGATCCCCGACGTTCATTCGGGTCCGATGCTCGGCATCTTTTTAAAGTACCATTTAAGATTTACGGCTCAAGTCAAACTCATTGAAATGGGAACATGCCCATTGATCAGGAGGGGAAGCAACTGGGCTGTCAACACTTTGTTTCATGCCAAACCTGAACTGTCAGCCATCTTTCCTCAACTGCTTGTTGAGCGTCTGGGTGAACGCTGGCTGCTGGCGGGATGCTGGGAAATCCTGCGTCTCTTACACTTTGCCAACATCCCGGTGACCTCAGTGTCACTTTACTTTGTTTTCCCCCTGTATATTTAGTATTAGTATTTAGTTTTTAATATTTAGTTTTGTGTTTTATGTGCACCGCTGCTGTGATTTTTTTTTATTTCCCCACTGGGACGAATAAAGGAATATCATATCATTTCTTACTCCATTGACACAAGAACATTCACTTTATTTAGTTTTCCAGATCCATGGAGCTACGCTCACATTTCACTGATCAGATGCAGATGCAGATGC
This sequence comes from Pseudoliparis swirei, assembly GCF_029220125.1. Taxonomy (NCBI): domain Eukaryota; kingdom Metazoa; phylum Chordata; class Actinopteri; order Perciformes; family Liparidae; genus Pseudoliparis; species Pseudoliparis swirei. The sequence continues at coordinate 3,922,428 of NC_079398.1, forward strand.
AGATGTAGAGCGGTAGAGAGGTAGAGAGGTAGAGAGGTAGAGAGAGAGAGAGAGAGAGAGAGAGAGAGAGAGAGAGAGAGAGAGAGAGAGAGAGAGAGAGAGAGAGAGAGAGAGAGAGAGAGAGAGAGAGAGAGAGAGGAGACTCCCTTGACAGATATTAAAGTTTGAAAACCCTCTTAATTGATTGTCTTATCTGCACACCGTTGCTGGCATGTTATGATTACAGTGATTTATGCTGTTACTGTGAGGTCACAATGGTAGTAATGTATATTTTGGAAAATTGGCGCCGTGTTTAGAGTCCGTTTGCGCAGAGAGTGACGTTGTAAATATTAACGTTGCGCTCACCTTTCCGTGCGCTCCTCTCTCGCCCCGCAGATATCGACGAGTGCGTTAACGGAACCGTCTGTGGGAACTACGGCTTCTGCGAGAACACGGACGGCTCTTTCCGCTGCCAGTGTGACCAAGGCTACACCAACCCGCCAGGAGACATGAGCAAATGTGTCGGTCTGTAACCGCTCTCCATTAGATCATTATATTGCATTACAAAATAAGTGTAGTAACACTATATGTTTTTCTAAAAAAAAACTATGAAATCACCAAAACCAACAATGAATTAATCACACTTACAAGTACTGTCTGTGCAGCCGGAGCGTGATGGAACTCCTCCGTGCCTGTGCCTGATCTTCCTGACCTCACGCCCTCCTCTCCCGTCTCTCTCAGACGTGAACGAGTGCGAGATGAGCTTGGCGCTGTGCGGGGAGGCCCTGTGTGAGAACTTCGATGGCAGCTTCCTGTGCATCTGCCCCAACGACAATGAGGAATTTGATCCCATCACCAGCCACTGCCGCTCCCTGGGTAATGGAGCGGGAACAGCACTCACCGTGACCCACGGGACTTAATACTCCATCCCATCATTGGGAGACGGAGTTTTCCCTGATTTAATGAGCCGTCTCTCATTATCCAAACAAGGTTGACGAGGCGGACATGACTTGCTCCACGTCTCTTGACCTGGCTGTTTCCATTTGTTTTATAGGCGAGGGTTATGGTTGGGTGCCTACAAAAAATTCTATTAGTGTAATCCCTCGAACGCACGATGAAGTAACTCCTCCCGTAGAGCCAAGTAAATAACCCGAGTGCCGAGTTACCGTCAACCTATTTCCTGACCGAGACAAATAGGGATATACGATGCGGCCGTTGGCAATTAGCGCCACAGACACATCGCTCTCTTCCGGGCTAAAATGATCTTAAGTGCAGAGGTTACAGATACGCAATGCGTTGTGATTTCAGGACAGAAAAGCTTTTGAGTCATGGAAGCACCATCACGTCTCCATCTTGATAGGCATATGTGTACACGAATCGGGGCGTATTTACATTACTAGGCCCTCAGCGGGGATGTTTTTCCTTCCGCCTGGGCGCTAAACCCCAGCTATGCCACTGTGTACCTTTTTGCCACATTCCGCTGTTTGCTTTTGACGTGTGTTCATCAGTCACGTGAGAGTGAATGGTGTGTTGACTCACATGCCAGTGTTTCCATTTGGCTAAGCCAGCGGCTTAAGGGGCGAAATGCCTGGGCCCACGCCTTTGGACAAAAGAGCAGGCTCAGCAGTGGCAGGCGAGGTAATGCACTACCTGCTGGAGGCCCGTGGACACAATAGAAGCGCGACGCAGCGACTCACTTTAAACACGTTGAGATCCCACATCCATCGGGAGATGTGAGAGTTGAATTCCAGCCGCCTCCGCAGGTGTGTCGGTGTATCCGGCTGTGACCTCTCAACCTCCCTGTCCTCAATAAATGCTTCCTTTGTTCACCTGCAGCTGATCTGGATCCCACATCCGCTGCTCGAGTCCCTCCGTCCGCCCCCGCCGCCGAGGAGAGGAAAGAGTGCTACTATAACCTGAACGACGCCAACTTCTGCGACAACGTCTTGTCTCGCAACACCACCAAGCGGGAGTGCTGCTGCACGGTGGGGGCCGGCTGGGGGGACGACTGCGAGATCCACGCCTGTCCTCTCCAAGGAAGAGGTGAGACGATCGGCCTCGACGCTGTAGAATAAAGCGGGTTGAAGATTGTTACCTTCGCATTGAAAAGGTTATGTTTTGATCGCCGTGTATTTATTTATTTATTTATTTGTATGCGTGTTACTCGCATAACACAAAAAGTATTAAACCGAATCGCATGAAATTTGGTGGGATGATTGGTTATTATCCGGGGACCATTTGATTAGATTTTGGGATCAATCGGGTCAAAGGTCAAGGTCAAGGTCATGAAAAGGTCAAAATCTTCTTTTTACCATAGCACGGTCAGTTTTTATCCAATTGGCATGCAACTAATGCCAAATGTTCATAATTCAATGCCCAATCTTGTGATATGCGAAGGTATGCGCTCTACCGAGTGCCCATTCTAGTTCAGTGCGTGTTTTCATTTGTTTCATCTTGTCTCTCACTCATGAATCCATTTTTATATTTTCCAGATGATTATAACCAGCTGTGCCCGCATGGCAGTGGATTATTACCGCTGCCTGTTTCCTCTACACACTATGTGGGGGGACAGGACCCTTACAGAGGTACTTTCTTTCAGGAATACTTTTACTTTACTGACATCCAAGAGCTTTTATAGCTTCGCTTCACACACAATTATACATATACAGGTGCAATGTCAGCAGGCCGTTTGACTTTTCCAGACGTTTACGAGACTGTCGAGACTCTCCAGCGAGCCACGGCTTCGGGGCATACCTGCCTCCATGCCTGACTCATTACATTGGCCATCGTGTGTCTTTACAGCTTCTTACAAGAAAAACATGAATAACGTTTAAAGCAGCGTGTCAATGTTTTGACCGCTGTTACTTTCCACGTCACTTTCCACGAATCTCTTTCCCCCCTCAGATGCAGACGAGTGTGAGATGTTTGGATCAGACATCTGTAAGAATGGACAGTGTTCAAATCTCTTTTCTACTTACACCTGCTACTGCCGCTCGGGCTTCTACTACGACAACCTCCGGCTGGAGTGCATGGGTAAGAAATGGCTTCTGTTTTTCGTTTTAAAACTTTTGAAACAGATGAACTGGGAAAAGGTTTTTCATTTAAACTACATTTACGATAATTGGTCCCCCGTGCTTTGTCCATCAAATGCTGAATCTTTTTTTCATGATCATTACTCCATATTGTGATTTCTGTGTCTTTAAATGTGTTTTTAGATTACGATGAGTGCGGGTTTGGAAACGCCTGTGAAGATGGAGAGTGCGTTAACACGGCCGGGTCCTTCAACTGTTTCTGCAGTCCTCCATTAGTCCTGGACAGCACACGCCAGCGCTGCATCGGCTTCAACGCCACAGAAGGTGTTACAGCATAATGCAGTGAAGTTTCACAGCGGGAGAATTGTTTTAGAATGTTTTACTGGTCGTGATCAACAGAGAATAAGTCTGTAAAAAATAATCAGAGAAACGAATAATCAATTTAGCTGATCGACGCCACACCTAAGTTTGTTGTGTATCATGAATGTTTTGACGTGGATGCCCTTACAGAAGTTCACTTTTCTTTTCACGACCACAGAATGATATTTAGGTGATATAAACAGCTGGATTTTTCGTTTACACTTCTCCTCCCTCCTCATTCTGTCTCCCAGAAACTCTGGAGCCGGATCACGATGTGCACATGGATATTTGCTGGCAGCATCTTGAAGGGGACAACATCTGCTCCCAACCCCTGCAGGGACGCAGAAGTACATACACCGAATGCTGCTGCCTGTGGGGCATCGCCTGGAGCGGACAGTGCGCCTTCTGTCCCAGGAAAGACTCCGGTGAGAAGCCGGATGCACGACATATGAACACGTCATTGTTGTTAACATCCGAAAGCCATAACTCCGCCGTGTGCTGCTGTATTCAGACGACTACGCGGTGATGTGCAACCTTCCACGGAGAGGAGAATCAGACAGTCTGCGAGAGAGGCCGGGGTACGAGTACGGTCTCGAGGGCCCAGAGGAGTCCTTCGTTCCTCCGTACTGGGACAGTTACGGCGGCCCTGCAGGACCCTATGACATTCCCGATGGCATTCCTCTCTTCAATGACAACGACTACGGCGTTCAACAGCGACCTTTCCGCGTTCCCGTTCAACGACCACGAGAGGGGCAGCCGCGGCCAGTGGCTTCCTATGCCGGTGGGTAAATGCATCCTGTGTAATATGCAGCATTCTATACGCTGTATTGCATTGGTCAATCAAAAGAAATGAGCTCAATTGGAAATCATTAGATCGGCATTACTGGTTCCCTAAAGACCGGCGGACCAGCGATGGGCAGAGTCATTACACTCATGAGTAGCATCATGGAAGATCACAACATTGAAAGGACAATCTTGCATTCAAATGTTTGTTTAAACGATACTATATGAGTATTGCCTCCACCTCAAAGTGTCTTTCGTTGATGTGTTTTTATTAAAATGTATCAAATGACCGTGGAAAACGGTTATTTGAAATGATGAACCTCCAGAGACTGTTTGAGGAGCTTCATCGGGGTATTCTGCTCAATGTTTGGGTTCAGTCTCACAGCTCTCATAGCAGGCGGCTGCTGTCGGGGAAACCGCTCTGAACGGCAGACAGACAGAGCATTCAGCAGCTCAGGAGCCTGGTGTTCATGTCAGTAGTTGGTAGAGAACAAACCAAGGAGGTAGAAATAAACGAGTGAATAGTGGACTCCAACTCCAAATGAATGATGGTTTTGCTTCGTAAATGCTTGTTGCCGGGTAACAAACGGGTTTCTTCCATATTTCTGTATCCAATCAGATCGCTACGATGGCTTTGAGGGTCTCCGGGCGGAGGAATGTGGAATCCTGAACGGGTGTGAGAACGGGCGCTGCGTCCGCGTGCGCGAAGGCTACACCTGCGACTGCTTCGACGGCTACGAACTGGACCTGAAGAAGATGGCCTGTCTAGGTGAGTCCTTCCCTCCACGGACCACCCATGTGTAGGCTCGGTGCTCCAAGTTAAAATGTTCAGGGCCTTTTCTAGATGGAATAGGGAATCAATCACACGTCATTTAATCTTGCTTTAAAATGTGGTGTTGAGTCTCAGAAATCCCACCGCAGTGAACTCCGAGTTCAAGTCTTTTGGAGCCAGGGCTTGGATTCATTTCAGTGAGGTAGCCCTCCATGCAGTAAATCATCAAGCTCAAGGAGAAGCTTGGAATTTAACAACCTTGCATTAAGTTATGTTTTATGGGAAACTAATGAAAGCAGTGCACTTCTCAAAACCATCACGTTACCCTTTGGTCTGAGAGTCCCGCTCTGCCAAGAGTAAGGAGACCTTGAATCGTAGCCACTCGGTATATTATATGAGATACTATATCTTTAAAGGGTACTTTGTTTGTTTTGTAAGAAAGCGAGACGGTCTTGTTGTAATGAAATGCTATGGCTACAATATTCTGTCTGCGGACAAGCTTATCAGCTCCAAGGCCAGACGCTTCCCAAGGAAAGTGATTGAATTCCAACCCTGTGGAAACATGTGGGGGCCGTGCAGCGCGGGCCTTCCTCCTTTCAGACATATCAACACGAGCATTTCCCCAGCAGAACATGACATAAACAGAAGGAGGGTCATGTGAGACGGACTGCGATGAAATGACAATCAGACCTCCCGAGGTGCCGACGAAGGGAAAGAGAAATCACTCGCAGGCCGAGAGGAAACCGAATCCGACGCCTTGTTAATCATTATCATTGTCAACAGTCCGCTGGCAGCTCCAGTTTGATTAAAGATATTCACAGGGTTCGTACGGTCATGGAAAACCTGAAAAAGTCATGGAATTTTAAAATGGACATTTCCAGGCCTGGAAAAGTCATGGAAAATACTTAAATCACAAAAGTTTTGGAAAAGTCATGGAAATTTGTTATAATCACGTGTTCATTTACGTCGAGTTTAAAATAATTCATATGTTTTTGAAAGGAAGACTCAAATTATAAGCTGGCATAGGCCAAATCCAAACAGATTTTCACATAAAGGATAATAGTTTGATTAAAAGAATAAACATTTATATAAGTGTTTCTAAGAATAAACATGTATAGTAATGTTTATTCTTTTAATCAAACTATTGTCTCTCATTCATTTGTTTCATTTAAGGTATATTGTATGCTTTGTAATTCTCATTGTTTGAATTCTACATTTTCAAGAAGTTTTCATGTACACACTGAGATTTCAGTTTGGTCATGGAAATTTGGTTTAAAGTCCTGGAAAAGTCCTGGAATTCCATCGGTCAACATGCGTACGAACCCTGGAAACAAGATGAAATATTTCCGTTGAGTGAAAACCTGGTGCCACCAAATGTCAACTTTTGTGAAGCTAATTAAAACACTCTGGTTTATTGCGTAACCATGTCAACAACTGCAGCTCATGTGATGGCTGACGTGGAGCAGCGGGTCAGATCACATTATCAGATTAATCGTTTGGTTGTTTTGTCCGAGCGACAATCCAAAGATCCAAAAACACCCAATTTACTAAAATGTGAGAAGCAGACGAGCAGCAAACGCTCAGGTAGAAGAAGCCGAGGCCAGAGAAGGTTTGACGATTGATGGATTATCAAAATACAGCAGATACATTTTCTTTCGATCGACCAATTGCAGCTTCAGGACGATAGATATTCAATTTAAAAAAACACTCTGAACACTTTCACTTTTTTTTCAGATTTGAATACATAATGAACACTACTGGGAAGTTCCGAAATGAAAAACAATTCTCATAACATACCTTTGCGAACGTTTCTCCTCCGTTAGTTTAGTCAGTTTGGTTTCATCTCCTGATGAAAAGCGAAAGAAAGACAGAAACTTAGCAGGGAAGGAAAAAAAAGAGAAATAAGGGAAGTCCAAATGAAATGAAATGGACATTATTAATGGTTGTAGCATTCCAGGATCCCACTCCTCATATACCCACAAGGCCACTCGGCAGCAGATGTGGCTCAGGCAGATGTTCGGGCTGTGAATTCTCCTCGCTGACGAACTCGTCGTCTCTCCTTTTCTCACAGACATCAACGAGTGTGAGGACATCAGCGACACGGTGCCCTTGTGTCAGAACGGGCACTGCACAAACGCAGAGGGCTCGTATAAGTGCAGCTGCTTGCCGGGCTTCCTGGCCACCGCAGAGCCACACAAATGCATCCCGGAGATCCCGGAGATCCCGGAGATCCCGGAGATCCCGGAGTCTGGTCTTGTGGAGACAGGAAAGTGAGACAGACTGCTGGCTTTTCCTGCTCCCTCAAAGATCCCCTTACACCCTCTGCCCTCTACCCCAGGGGCCTGGCACTAAACCTCCAACAGCAACGCTTAGGCATCCCAACATGTTACCCTACACACACACACACACACACACACATTCAAACCTCCGCACACACGTTCAAGAGGACCAGGAATTGTGCAGTGAATGTGTTACATGGGATTTAGCATTCCCCAGATATCCATTTGCCGTAAAGGGATTGTGTGGACTGATCTGTTTTACTCAGTAACCCCGGGCAATTTGATTCGCAGATATATTTTCCACATAATCTTCTCTGTCACTTTTCTTTGTTGTGTTATTTATTTCATTCGCATGACGGGCCTCTGCAAACATAGAAAGCGACCTATTTCAGAGGGCGTACTTGATTCCTCTCCGTAATTGACCTCAGAGACGTGGGGAGATAACGAATGTCTTTTGGAGGAGAAGGAATGCCATACGAAATCAGCCATTCATAAATCAGTGTGCGCCTCAGTGTCAAACCGCTCACCAATTGTCTCACTCAGTCATGTTATTAACATTGGCCTTGGACTAAATGGACGCCAGGGTTGATAAACATCAGAAATTCAAAGAACTTTACCCACAACCGCCTTCCTATTCTTCAAGATTAACCACAAGCTGAAGAATCTCCGGACCAGGAAGTGAGAAGTGACCACAGCCAAACGAACACATTTCAAACGTCAGCCTTTACTTGGACTTGGAAAGACTGTAGATGTATATGATGATCTTTGTAACTTTTCTTTTCTAAGGTGCAATATGTAGAACCTGCCTTCCTCTGTTTGACACCATGTTGACTGTCTTTAAACCTTGTTGAGTAGGGAAACATGGACCCAGTTGCTGATCCCGACAGCACTACTTGTTTTATACTTTTAACACGTTTTGACTCATCAAAGTTAGTCTCTAGGCTACATTCTGGTCTAACTTCTGAAACTATCTTTAAACATCACAGCCCTTATGGACCAGCGTCACACCGGCAAAAAGATCCAGATCTCACATCAGACCGTTGGCATGTTTGCATCTCTGAATGCAGAGAGGTTTGGTATATTTTGTACAAATCTAGTACTATGTATTATTTTTGTTACATACTCTCTTAATGCATTATAGCACAACCAATATTTTTGTTTGACATACAACATAAAATGTAAGAAAAATCTGGCATTATAGCTTTGGAGATTTATACATGACTGTAAAAATGTTGGTTTTTTCATGTTTTTTTGAAGCATATCTTTTTCTGAATGAGGCGAGTGGCTGACACTGTACCAGAGGAACTGTGTGTATACCCTGCCCTGTGGAGCAGACTATGAAATGTATTTTTTGGAAGTGGCAGCGCTGTTCGAACTGCAGACATTGTGTCTCTTCAAGTTCATCACAAAGACAATGCTTTAGAAATACAAGCACCAACTTATGTGTGTCACAACTTTAAGGCTAAATATTAGTAATTGTGAACATAATTTCTCTTAGACTTTGGTGGCTCCTAATGTCATGAATGTATCATAGGCAGTACTGGCCGACTCATTTGGTTTCTCAACTCTCACTTATACCTTTTTGTCTTTTATATTCAGGTTTATTGGCATTATCTGTCTCATGGATTGAACTTCTCAGCAATGCAGAAACATGAAAGTCTAATTCCAACTTTGGACAGCGACAATAAGTTCATGACTAATAGCCTAAACATCCATTCATAACCTATTAACCTACTGTTGTACAAATGTTTCCACTCGATGTCCACTGAACTTTACCGTGCTGTTCAAATTATCGGCAAGTTGGGATATTTAAAGTCTTTCAAAATCGAAAATAACTTGAGATAAAGGTCTGGTTGTAAAGCTGTGGTCATTGGAAATATCATGTTCATTCATTGTGTTGACCTCTTGACTGTAATCGCTGTCAGCCTTAAAAATAAAAACATAAAATATATCAATCTCTTTGAGGATTTACTTGGAAGAAAATGGCACCAAACACACCTTGCCTCTACTGTGTGTATGCAAATGCTCTGCTTGGGAAGTGTATTTGTTTTAGAACAACAACCGTAAGTATGTTATGTGTAGTGTGGAGTATACTATGGCTACTACTGATAATAAAGGCACTGGACATTGTTCTTGAACAGTTGTGTGTGTGTGTGTGTGTGTATGCACATCGCATCGCAGGCACATGAGTGTGTGACGTAAGGGGTCCGAGGTGATGGAAGACATATTTAGATCATTTACTAAAGTAGTAATCCCACAAGATACAAATATTCCATTCCAAGCCAAATTGTTACCACAAAATGTACTTTCAGCTATCAAATGCATGTATGAGTCAAAAAGACCCGTTTCAGAGAGCTGCATTGGTAAACACTATTGCTGTTGGATTATTAAAGTATTATTGTGTACATCCTAGAATGCAATCATCATTGTAATGGTGCAGCTAGTAAGTTCACCTGATTCATATACTGTTGTATATTTCTTTTCTTTTGGTAAAACAAATCTTCATTCAAAAAGTAACTATAGCTGCCACATAAGTGTAGTGCAGTTAAGAGTATATATATTGTCTTCTGAAATATATTGAAGTAGAAGCATTACGTAACACAAAATGAAAATACATCAGGGCACCTAAAAATTGTACTTACAGTATAAATGACTTTAGCAAATGCACTTAGTTTCTGACCACTGGTGTTTTGGGCTATTTTACTCGTATCAATGGACACACTTAACATTTTTGAGGACCGGAAATTCTGACTGTATTCATTTTTAAACGAAACACAATTGTTTCGTCGATGTTTAGATCTCTGTTTATTTCTATCTCAAAATTATGTATTAAACTACATCGCCCTCTAGTGGCCAAATAGCCTCAAATCACTGCTTTCTCATTTCTTCCTCAAACGCTCCCTGATTGGTTAACCAGGGAACGACCCCAGAGGGATTCTGGGTAATTGCGTTCACCCTTCAACGGCCGAGCTCACATACGTGAAACGGTAGACTACATCTCCCAGAAACCACCTCGCTTCATAGGTGTTCCGTTGGCTCGAGCTACCAAACCTCTCGTGCTCTAACTGTGATGCTAATGTAAACATTTTAATAATAAAACGGTAAATTGAGGCGAAAGCGGCCGTTAGTAATTTGTCACATATGACAAGGAATGCCGCCTCGCGCCGAGTGGACCGTTGGTTGGTGAGCGAGGGAAGTTATCGAGGGGAAAGTCCGAGTAGCTCGGCTGCGATGTGACAGAGTACTAAGTACCCGGGAAGGTGAGTGATCACTGTCAGTATCACCTGCTTGTATATGTCCAGTGTTCAGGCTCCCGGTGCTCCCGTGTTTAAGCTAACGTTAGCTGTGCTAAATGTTGTTATTGGCCCCAGACAGCACGGTAACACATCTACACGAAACCCCTGTATTAGCTCTTGTATGATCAAACGTTATAGGTAGTGCCTCCATAATATTAGACTTAACGCGAGGGGCTTCAGAGAGCTCAGGTTTCGTTTCCTAATGGCAAAGGAAGAATGCATGACTCAATCGACCACAACGAGGGACACGTCAACACTACGCAACAGGAGAACCGGTCCCACATCTTCAAGGGAGGCCCTCCAGGCCCTGGAGGACAGTCAGGCTGCTGGCCTCTCGCCAGAAGATGACACTCAGTCTTCAAACGGGACATCTCATCACCTTTCGGCCGGAGGACACGTCAGCCGGGACCCCCAGAGCGGCGGCGTGGTGCTGATGCTGGTGGCCGGGCTGAGCTTCGCCACACGCCTCTACCGGATCACAGAGCCCCCTCACGTGTGGTGAGGCGAAGGTCCTTTGGCGTGTCGATTGTGTGTCTTAGCGTGACTTTTAATTTTTTTTTTACATAACTGGTGTTGATTTTCCAGCTGGGATGAGACGCACTTTGGAAAGATGGGAAGCTACTACATCAACAGGACCTTCTTCTTCGATGTCCATCCTCCGCTTGGAAAAGTGAGATCACGGATGATCCCTCTCCACGGCGCGTCCTCGGGGGAGACGTCTGCAGTTTGAGGATTGAGCTCCGTTAATCTGTTGCAGATGCTGATCGGTCTCGCCGGTTACATGACCGGTTATGATGGAAGCTTTCCCTTCGCAAAGCCAGGAGATAAATATGAACACCACAACTACTGGGGGATGAGAGGAGTATGTTCTGTTCCACGCAATGAAACCCTCTCTTCTTATTGATTGACAATGCAGTTTGAATATTTAACTTGTCGTCCTGCCTCTTGCCTCCAACAGCTCTGCGCCGTGTTGGGCTCCTTTCTCCCGATCTTCGCCTACCTCATCGTGCTGAACTTATCTCGGTCGTACACGGCTGCTCTCATCACCGCCACTCTGGTCATATGTGGTGAGTCATCCCAATTTGTGGTTTATTTCACTGATCTGACGAACACCAACTTTTTTTTGTCACTTAAATTGTTTTATTCATTTAGTAATATAAACATAAAACAAGTACAAATATGTCAGACATAAACATAAATATATATACACACATACACACACAAATACATACATACATATACACATATATATACATATACATACATACATATACAGGACTGTCTCAGAAAATTAGAATATTGTGATAAAGTTCTTTATTTTCTGTATGCAAAAAAAAAAAAAATCATGCATTCTGATTCATTACAAATCAACTGAAATATTGCAAGCCTTTTATTCTTTTAATATTGCTGATTATGGCTTACAGCTTAAGAAAACTCAAATATCCTATTTCTAAATATTAGAATATCATAAAGTATACTAGTAGGGTATTAAACAAATCACACACCTGGAAACACATTTTCAAATGTTTGATTTTGTTTTGCTGTTATAAATCTTTTTTTACTTGGTCTGAGGAAATTTTCAAAATTTTAGATAGAGATTTTTTTTTTTTTCTTTTTAAGCAAAAATTAATCAAAGCAAAGAATAAAAGAAAAAAAGGCTTTCATTTGATTTGTAATGATTTGTAATGAATCCGAATTTTTGTTTTTTTAATTGCATTACAGAAAATAAAGAACTTTATCACAATATTCTAATTTTCTGAGACAGTCCTGTACATACGCATACATACACATACACACATAAATACATATACACATACATATATATACATATACACACATACATATACACACGCATACATACACACACGGGGCGGCTTTAGCTCAGTGGGGTAAGAGGGCCGTCCTGCAACCGCAGGGTTGTGGGTTCGATCCCCGCTCTCCCCATTAGTTGCAAGTCGAAGTGTCCTTGAGCAAGGCACTGAACCCCAGCTGCTTCCCGGGCGCTTCACTGCAGCCCACTGCTCCTTAATAACTAAGGATGGGTTAAATGCAGAGAACTAATTTCCCCTTGGGGATTAATAAAAGTGTATATTCTATTCTATTCATACACACACATACATACATATACCCTTATATATATACATATACACACATACATACATATACACATACATATATATACATATACACACATACATATACACATGCATACATACACACACATATAGACACATACCCCCCCCCCCCCCCAAAACAACAACAATAAAAAGACAAGAACAACACAAAGCTACCCCGGCACCCCCGTAATGATCTTTTACTTGTCAGTGTGTACACGCCACCCTGCATCTATATTTGCATTTCCCTCAAAACCCAAATCTGCCCCCTCAGTATTTTTATTTTTTTTATTTGCAATCCTACTTTCAAAAGCAGCCGTCTCCATCATGAGTTTGAGTTTGAACGTGTATTTCAATATAACACGATTCAATGCATCGCAATGTCTGGCTGCCTTTGGTCATGAGGACACTGATGTGCTTCATGTCCTCCTCCCGACAGACACCGGCTGCATCACCATCTCCCAGTACATCCTGTTGGACCCGATCCTCTTGTTCTTCATCATGGCCGCTGTGCTGAGCATGGTCAACTTCAGCCTGCAGAGATTCAGGTAGCGCACCACTATGCAATGTAATGGTGACATCATTCATTGATTCATCAATTATTCGACCAACAGTGAGTCGATGATTATAGTCAATACAGTCAACCCTTTAATCATCAATTATTTCTCTTTTGATTTGGAAAAAAATGTCCACACATGTGTTAACTACTCACTTTCCTGTTTCCTATTCCACTTCTAATACTGCTGATTTATTTTTGTTAAAATAATTTGATTTAAAACCTTGTTTTGGACCCATCTTTATTTATGATGGGTCTTCCAACAATAATACAACTTCCCTGCTGGGTGGTATTGTTTAGTATGCAATGTGAAGTGTTTAGTATGCAATGTGTATTGTTTAGCATGCAATGTGTATTGTTTAGTATGCAATGTGCTCATCCTCTAACTTGTTTGCATTCTATTTGAGCGCCTTTGTTGTTTGTGTTCAGGCCGTTTACGTCGTCCTGGTGGCTGTGGCTGATACTGACCGGTGTGAACCTTGCCGGGGCCTTGGGGGTGAAGTTTGTGGGTCTGTTTGTCGTCCTGCTGGTGGGGCTGAACACCGTCTGGGACCTCTGGAGACTGCTGGGAGACCTGAGCCTCTCACTGGTAAACAGCAGCACACGTTGAGCGGCCGTGGGAACCGATTGTGAGGATTCACTGTTCTGTGCTCTTCCCGCCTTATTCTCCGGCTCCAGGTGGAAATCACAAAGCACTTCCTGGCTCGGATTGTCGGACTCATCCTGGTTCCACTCTTCCTCTACGTCACAATCTTTGCCGTCCACTTTGTTGTGTTGAACAAAAGGTGCGTCTGACTGCCGTGTCCAGCCTCTGCTGCGTGAAGACGGCCACGTCGTTTGGGTCATCGCGATTGTTTTCTCTCACCAGCGGACCGGGCGACGGCTTCTACAGTTCAGCTTTTCAGTCCCGACTAATCGGCAACAACCTCCACAATGCCTCCATGCCCGAGTGTGAGTCCCAAACAAGTGTGTGCACGAACCACACAACGCTGCAGCTGTGTTTACAGGGTTCGTACGGTCATGGAAAACCTGGAAAAGTCATGGAATTTTAAAATGGTCATTTCCAGGCCTGGAAAAGTCATGGGAAAAACTTAAATCATAAAAGTTTTGGAAAAGTCATGGAAATGTTCTTATATTCACATGTTCATTTACGCCGAGTTTGAAGTGATTAATATGTTTTTTTAAAGAAAGACGCTCAAAAACGCACAACATTTTCTAAATTGTTCTTGTTCATAACGAGATTTCAGTTTGGTCGTGGAAATTTGGTTTAAAGTCATAGAAAAGTCATGGAATAGTCATGGAATAGTCATGGAAAAGTCATAGAAAAGTCCTGGAAATCCATTGGTCAGAATGTGTAAGAACCCTGTGTTTACCTCGACACCTGTAAGAGACAGAGGGCGTTCCCTCAGTGTTGACGACAGCCAGATGGGCGGAAACGTTTGCGTATTCTTCTATTTTATACCAAGTTCTATAATTGTCTCTTGCGATGGGTACTTGTCAGTTTAAGCTTCAAAAGTAATGTTGTATTCTATGTAATTGTTTCGTGTGTTTAGTAATAATTTGGGGCAATATCTTGATCCTCTGATGCAGACCTGGCCTATGGATCCATCATCACAGTAAAAAACCTCCGTATTGCTGGAGGCTATTTGCACTCTCATTGGCACTTATACCCAGAGGGCGTGGGAGCGAGGCAGCAGCAGGTCAGGCTAAAGGCTCAATGGAAATCTCAAACTTCATTAAATGTCTTATCAGCGATCGTATTGTTGATTTTTTTATTTATTTCTTCAGGTGACAGCCTATCTCCATAAGGACTACAACAACGTGTGGCTGGTTCACAGACCGGATAATAATGCATGTGAGAAGATGCATTTTTGTTTACTCTCGAGCGATATCGGTGTTATTCATTTCATAAGGAAGTCACGGACGAGCCTCTTGCTTTTTTTAATCTCCACAGCTCAACCCGGGACAGCTGACCTTGTTCGTCACGGTGACATCATTCGACTGGAGCACAAGGAGTAAGTAGAGAAATGAAAATATTTGATATGATATCCACCGATTCAAAAGACGTCGGGCATCTCAAAGTCACGCCGATCCAGATGCTGTGCGTGTTGTGATGGTTCCCGCTCCCTTCAGAACCACCCGGAACCTTCACGGTCACCTCCACGAGGCTCCGCTCACCAAGAAGCACTTCCAGGTTACAGGCTATGGCATTGTGAGTACACCCATCACATAAAGAGAGTCCTGTGTGCCCTGTCCAGTTGACTGAAGGCATGTAACACGACTCCTGGCTCCTTGACTCTGCATCATGATTCAGGATCGTCGTTGCTCTGACACCAAATGAAAATCACTCGATTGATGCAAATTGGCTTTTTCGTAAGTCCGTTGTCAACTTTCAGAGAATCGTTCATGTTGATGTTGTTTTGAAGTCTGTTTCCTATGATAAAACTGTAACGCTGCCTTCTTGAGCAGGGCCCTCTTGTAAAACTACGAATGGCCTTACTCAGCATTAATAACATTGCACTCTGATGTCGTCATGTAGTTGAATATCCCCAATCTCAAAACACATCTCCACCTTTGGCCTGCTCTTAGAATGGCACAGGTGACACCAATGACCTGTGGCAGGTGGAGGTGTGCGGAGGCCGGAAGGGTGACCTGGTGAAGGTGCTGCGGAGCAAAGTCCGCTTTCTGCACCGAGCCACCGGCTGTGTGCTTTACTCGTCCGGAAAGACTCTCCCGAAGTGGTAAAAGGCGTCTTCTCCGCTCCTCCTACATTCATTGTGTAGTGGTGGAGGAAGTATTAGGATCCTCTACTTCAGTTAAAGTACTAATACCACACTGTCACATTGTTAAAAGGAAAAGTTCTGCATTGAAAATGTCTTCAGTAAAAGCACGTGAGCATAATCAGGAAGCGTCCTTAACATATTAAAATAAAAGTACTCAATATGGAACGATTCCCCCTGTGGCTGTTTATATTTATACACTATTATTTATTGTTACTCACTCACTGTAAAAACTGGATTATACTGTTGAAATAGGCTGAGGTAGATTTTTAACTGCTGTTGTAAATTGCATTGTTGTTGTATTATCATTGTTTAGGACTGCAACTCATGACTATATTATAAGCGTCTTCGTGTACTAGAACAGCGCTACAGAAGTCTAAATTATTATTATTATTATATTCTCCATTACTCCTTTGATTGTTTGATTTTGTAAATATTCTGAAAATAGTGAGAAATGTTGTCACAGTTGTCCAACAAATGCTCTTCTAATGTTTCTTGAATGCAACATCTTAAATTGTTAAGTCACGACTAACTAACGCTGTGGGATCATTTTAATGGAATAACAAGTTGAGAATCTCCCTCTGAAATGTAGCTTCAGTAAAGTCAAGGTAGTACTTTAATATGTGCATGGCGGGTCAAAGGTCACGTCTCGTTTGTGTCCAGGGGCTGGGAGCAGGTGGAGGTGACCTGCAGTCCCTACTTGAAGGAGACTCCAAGCTCTCAGTGGAACATCGAAGACCACGTCAACCCCAAATGTGAGAACCGCATTCCGTGTGGCGCCGACTCCGCCTCACGATGTCAGACACTAACCGACACGCCCCCTTCGCCCGTCTGTGTTCAGGGCCCAACATCAGTCTGTCTGTGCTGAAGCCCCATTTCCTGGAGATCCTCCTGGAGTCCCACATCGTGATGATACGAGTAAGAAACCACGAGAGGCCGCGGATCCGTCTGCTCACAGAACGCGGCTCATCGCTTGTTGACGTTAGCTTTGTCTTTTTAGGGGAACAGTGGCTTGAAACCCAAAGACAATGAGATGAACTCCAAACCCTGGCATTGGCCCATCGACTATCAGGTACGTTCAAATATATATATATTTAAACTCTCACACACACACATGTACACATGCATTTTTCTTTCTTTCTTTATTACCTTCGCATTGAAAATGCGGAAGGTAATGTTTTGATCGCCGTGTATTTATTTATTTATTTATTTATTTGTATGCGTGTTACTCGCATAACACAAAAAGTGTTAAACCGAATCGCATGAAATTTGGTGGGATGATTGGTTATTATCCAGGGACCATTTGATTAGATTTTGGGATTGATTGGGTCAAAGGTCAAGGTCAAGGTCATGAAAGGGTCAAACTCTTCTTTTTACTTTCAAGTTTTATCCAATTGCCATGCAACTAATGCCAAAATGTTCATAATTCAATGCCCAATCTTGTGATATGCGAAGGTATGCGCTCTACCGAGTGCCCGTTCTAGTTTCTTTCTTTTTCTTTCTTTTTTCACAATACTCTGACTTTATGTTGTGTTCACTGTTTCGTCGTCCTCTAGGTGTTATGTCTATGTATTGTCTTATAATAAAAAATGTAATCCATTTTTTTTTTTACTATCAGGTATGTTGAATAATCTACATTATAAAGTGTATTCTTTGATCAAACTCTAAATGCACGAGCACGTTGATCTACTAAAGTGTCCTTTGTTTCTGCAAAGGGCTTGAGGTTTTCCGGAGTGAATGACACCGAGTATCGTGTTTACCTGCTGGGGAACCCCGTAAGTCTGAAGCTTGCTTCCTGTTTCCTGTTGTCGCTCTCCTCTGACCTCGACGCACATGAACACGTGTTTGTTTTGTTCAGGTGGTCTGGTGGATGAACCTGGCCAGTTTGGGATTGTACCCCATCATGGTGGCAGTGGCGTCCATAGCGCTCCAGAGAGGTTTCTCATTGGGCCAAAAGAGAAAAGGTGCTTATTGACAGGGAAACTGATCGGCAGCAATAGATGATTTATTTATTTTTTCATTTATATTTTATTAATGTTCAGAGTCTCGCATACACATATTTTAATTTTTCAGATTCTATGTATAAAGAGGAGGAAAAAAAACACACATATACAAATAAAGAAACAAAAACAATACCATAACACAACTATAAATAAAGCAGGGAGAAATCATTTCCCATAGAGTAAAGAAATACAGTCAGGCCGTTTATCTGTGACAGTTGCACCACTTTTGCCAGCGCTTAAGAAATGTCTCCATTCTTTGGTGAACATGAGCTGTCATCTGCTCCAGATCATTTTCTTGAATCATTTCAAAACTAAACAGTCTGTTTGCATTCATAATATTGCATAAAGCTGTTATTCCATTTATCTCTCCATTTTTTGAATCTGGTGTCCATTTTATTTGGTGTGAAGTCATATCCACACCATTTAAGGGACAGTCGTTTATATTCTCTAATGATATTTTTCCACACCTCAAGGGTCAATTTGACCCGTGGATTATCAGAACTGGTTCTGTCGTGTTGCAGTAGATGGTTTATTTAAACATTAAATCAAAGTTCCATCCTCCCCTCTGCCGTTCAGAGCATTCTCTGGTGCTTCAGAGGGAAGGCGGGCTGCTGCTCCTCGGCTGGCTGCTGCACTACGCACCTTTCTACACGATGGGCCGCGTCCTCTACTTCCACCACTACTTCCCTGCAATGCTCTTCAGCAGCATGCTGACAGGTACCACACCTCACACCTCACACCTCAAAGGAGGGACGTGATGCAAAGATACCTCGTGGTGCGAAAGGCAAAGGGCTTGCAGCGGATTACAGCGACATTGTAGATGATGTGTGACTTCTGTAGATGTCATTGTCAATTGGGATTAAACATCCATTTATCCACCGAGAAATCAGAGGGCACAAATGAAACTTTTAACTTTAGAACTTGACGGACAAGTATCAGGTTGTTCCTACATCCGTGGGAACATTGCAAGCAGGAGCTGCGCCAAACTTTTATGGGTGAGCCAAAATGTAAACAAATATAGGAAAAAAACAATAAGTTGTCGTATACAGCTCGGTGACTCAATGGCATGATTGTACTTCCTGTCTGGATCCCCTAGTTTAGCCCCCTCTGTGGTTTATAATTATTTAGCATGATCAGGGTTAGATGTTCTCCTGTCGGTCACAGCGTCGTAACATTCCGTTTGTTTTCCACAGGAATCACGTTCGACGTTCTGTTGAAAAGCACCGACCTGCTGCTCCGCCCTCCGTATTCTGATTGGCTGCGGAGACTCGGGCTGCTGGTGCTCCTGTTGAGTGTTCTCTACAGGTGAGCTGACACAAGAGTAACTATGGAGGAAAACTGTCTCCCAGTTCATTCCAGCCCGGTTTACCTCACAACTCATTTTCAGTTTTAAGAGAGCTTCTTTTACGTCGCATAAATCACTCCATCCCATTCTCCGTCTGTTAGCTTCTACCTGTTCCATCCGCTTTCCTACGGCATGACGGGTCCTCTGGCACACGAGCCGGGCAGCGCCATGGCCGGCCAGAAGTGGATGGACTCCTGGGAGTTCTAGTACACACGAGAATACACTAATATTGTTCTGATAATGAGGGACTTTATTCAATCGTGTGTCTCAAAGACTTATGGTTTTTACAGCGTTTACATAAAATGATCATTTTCAAAAGGTACCGACTGCACACACCGCTATTAAGTCTCTACCTGTCCATGTATTTATGCGTCTCGACATTTTCAAGTATCGTAGTCTATAATGTTTAAAGAGTGCTTGGTGAAACGGACCTGGATTAGTGCAATATGGAAGCCAGAGTTGTTGAGCATGAGAGAGTTCAGTCCTCAACTCTTCACCAAGCTGCCTTAACTCTCAACACATCTTACATCTGGGACTTGCAGTTTATCTCAATACTGTATGTTACAATGATATAAGCTAGAGTGCCTGGAAGGAAGTAATTAAGTAAATCTGAAAAGCTCAAGTGTTGCATCTCCGTGTTGGTACGTTTTCCAGATAACACTTTCTTGGTTCCATAGTTATCGGCTATCAGACTGTATTTTCATTTGAGATCATCTTGGTCTCAGTGCCCGGTATTTTTATATTTAGACATCCAGTATTGGCCTGTTTTTACATCGCAATACTACTGCTGACTGTGTCATGTACCTTACAGTATGAGCATTAAAATGGGATATTCTTGTAGTGTGTGCTTCTGTTCTTATTTATATTTCATTCAACCAGGGCGCGTCTTGAGATTGAACGTCATGTTTTCAAGAATGTTCTGGCCAAGATGTGCAGAAATACTGAGCTGCAGACGGGTACAGTAATACAAGACGTGCCACAGAATAACTACGGTATCGAAAATTATCACAATTGCATACAAGATTTCCAAAATAAGACCCCTTGATCATCTTAAAACAACCCAAGAGCTGCGTGAAATACTCAAAATACAAAGCACCATTTATGATTGTCATCTGGGATCTTTATTTATTTGTGACTGCTCTCAGTTTTGATGTGGTAATCTGGAGGAGATTAACACCATGACACTCATCTCCTTGACTCATAGCTAACACGAAATAATAATACGTTCAATCACTTTAAATAAAACCACAAAGATGTGAACATTTATACATTTTCTGGATGGTGGAATATGCCGACTACCAACTCTTCATCCACTCCCTCATATTCATTGTGTTGTTCCTGTGTTTTAATGTGTGTGTAATGATTCCTTCTGGTCACATGACATCTATGACACCTGTCCATCCTGGAGAGGGATCCTCCTCTGTTCTCTCCTCAAGGGTTCTGACCTTTTACCCTGAAGGGTTGTTTGGGAATTGTTCCTGATCCCATGTGAGGTCAAAGGTCAGGGATGTCTATGTGTACAGATTGTAAAGCACTCTGAGGGGAATTTCTAATTTGTGAAAATGGGCTATATAAATAAACTGAATTGAATTAGTCTTGCTAAAATTAAGAAAATTAAATGACATTGCTTGACATGCAGCAGTATAAACTTATGTATGCATCCCTTCGCAAGTGAAAGGTGCATCCTGTAGGTATTACCAAGAGTCAGGGCAAAATATATAAAACATGTGTCCCTGTATTGGGCTGCACGGTGGTGTAGTGGCTAGCGCTGTCGCCTCACAGCGAGAGAGCCGTGGGTTCAATTCCCGGTCGGGGCGGTCCTCCCGCGTGGAGGCAGCATGTTCTCCCCGTGGCAGCGTGGGTTCCCTCCGGCTTCCTCCCACAGTCCAAAGACCCTGATGAGGATGAAGCGGTATGGATGTATTCCTGTATTTATATATTTGTGGAAATGTGTTGGTTCTTTATTCTGAAAGAGGCTTTCAAAGGGTCTCCGGTAGCATTGTCATCTAGTGAGCTGCACGGTGGTGTAGTGGCTAGTGCTGTCGCTGCCACGGAGAGAACATGCTGCCTCCATCCGTGCGGGGTTAGGGTTACACTCATCAAGTTTCAGATCGTAAAGTCACAGCAACACCAGATTCTGTGAGTCTCAAGTGAAAAGAAGTCAGGCCAAACACTTGTGTTACTATTAATTATTCATTCATGTTAAGGTCCAGCGTTTTCCTCTCTTGTTGCTTCAAGATCAAACTCAAAGGTTTTAAATTCTCCCCGTCGGGTAATCGAACCCCGGTCTTCCGCGTGCTGCTGGAGGCAGTACTGCTCCAGCTTTGTGCTCTCCAGAACCAAAGTCAATATTTCTTTACTTTTTTTTTATTCGTGGCTTCAGTTTTTATTTCTGCAAACATGAAAGAAAACTGAATGAAAGCTGCAAAAGTTTCTCCACCGGCAATAAATTCTCCCCGTCGGGGAATCGAAACCCGGTCTGACAGGCGGAGATACTGTCCACTATACTAACTAGGAGGGATAGTGTTCCTATGAAACAGGTACATTATCTATATGTACAATATAGGACACATGTGCGTTAGGTTTATGTCTAATGACACAATACGATTTTTATTTTATATATTTAAATAAATAGATAGATTCCCTTTTTTTTCCCCATGAAGGGTTGTTTGGGAGTTTTTCCTGATCCGATGTGAGGTTTTGGGAGAGGGATGTCTATGTGTA
The DNA here is from genome assembly GCF_029220125.1 of Pseudoliparis swirei. Lineage (NCBI taxonomy): Eukaryota > Metazoa > Chordata > Actinopteri > Perciformes > Liparidae > Pseudoliparis > Pseudoliparis swirei. The sequence continues at coordinate 3,944,451 of NC_079398.1, forward strand.
CAGATTGTAAAGCACTCTGAGACAAATTTCTCATTTGTGAAAATGGGCTATACAAATAAACTGAATTGAATAGCTGCTGGTGGACGGACACACACACACACACACACACACACACACACACACACACAGGTGGCGGTACTTCTCCAGCAGGTGGCGGTTCTTCTCCAGCTTTGTGCTCTGCAGGACAAAAGTCAATATTTCTTTCTCCTTTTGATTTGTGTCTTCAGTTTTTACTTCTGCAAAAATGAAAGAAAACTGCTCGTCAGCCTCGGAACAATAAATCTTCAGCAATAAATTCTCCCCGTCAGGGAATCGAACCCTGGTCTTCCGCGTGACAAGCGGAGATACTGTCCACTATACTAACGAGGAGGGATAGTATTCCTAAACCGCAGGCAACCCTCTTATATGTACAATATAAGATACATCAGTCATATGGGACATATGAGCATTAGGCTATATATATAACTTGTATTTTTTTACTTATCTGAGGACATCAGAGCTGAATTTCCTGATAAATCTTTTGGAAAAACTCACTTATCTTTTCAAATGAGTTGTTACTGTGTTTCAGCTCCATGTGTCCAGATAGTCAAAATCCCTCCATGAGGGAATGTTTATACTATGCTATACTATTTTTATGTTTATCTATTTCTTGTAACTTAGTTTTGTATTGTTTGTGTTTTATTTCGTTCAATATACTTGTTTTTCTGAATTATTACCGATTTATCTTGCGTGCAAAAACTGATCTCAAAAAGTGACGATCCCAATTTACCAAAAATAATAATATAATATACAAGTATAGATAGTAAATTAATTCTCCCCGTCGGGGAATCGAACCCTGCTCTTCCGCCGCATGCAGTGTGCGCTGCAGGTGGCAGTACCTCTCCAGCAGGTGGCGGTCCTTCTCCAGCTTTGTTTTCTCCCGTACCGTCTATTTAACGAAACTCAATATTTCTTTAATCTTTTCTTTTGGTCCTTCAGTTTTTATTTCTGCAAACATGAAGGAAAACTGAATGAAAATGGCAAAAGTTGCTCAACCAGCAATAAATTCTCCCCGTCGGGGAATCGAACCCCGGTCTCCGCCCTCTCCGGGACCGGGGATTCTTGAGCTAAACGGCCCTAAACAGCTTCCCATTCATTCTCTATGGCGGTGTCGAAAATCGCCGATGTAATATATCTCTGGCCACTCGCAGCTCAGTGGCGCTGTTTTCAGAGTGAAGCTCCTCCCCCTCCTTCGTCTCTCATTCACTCTGCCGTGAGAAGGACCGACTCTGGAGCTCTCCACCGTTATGTCAAACAGTAAGTCGTTCTAACTTATTACAATTAACTAACGTGTAATACTGCAATTTCATTGGCTGTCAGTGAGTTCCCACTATCCACGTCTTGGTCCTCATGTTCTCCCTGTGGCCGCGTCGGTTCTCTGGCTTCCTCCCAAAGACATGCAGTTCAGGTTCATCTCTAAATTGCCCGTAGGTGTGAATGGTTGTCTGTCTATGTGTGTCTCCGGCTTCCTCCCACAGTCCAAAGACATGCAGCAGGTGAATTGATCTCTAAGTTGCCCATAGGTGTGAGTGTGAATGGTTGTCTGTCTCTATGTGAGCCCTGGATGACCTGGCCAGGTGACCCTGCCTTCGCCCTATGTCAGCTGGGATCGGCTCCAGCGCCCTGCGACCCTGATGATAATGGAATGGAAATACGCCGAGTGTATTGGATGTTGAGCCACGTTGCACTGAAACGTCTCATGTCAGTCGGGCTTTGTTTCTATTTCCCTTGGTGTTTTTTTATTGTCGAATACAACGCATCATTTTCATTCGTACAAAGAATAAACACATGAACATATTTTCTGTTCATTTACATGGTTGGGCAACAAATACAATCAATATTTAAAATGAAATTATTCCTGAAAGGGGAACTGTACTGTGATCAGAGCTCTCGGGTGAAGTCTCCCAGCTGTGTTCATCCGTCTCTTATTTCTTCTTGACCGACAGCAGGTTGGGAGCAGACACTTTCACTTTGCCCGGCATGTTTCTGGATAGATCCGTGTCCTGCGACACGGGACGACATCAGAGGGGGAAACGGTTTCAATTGTGAAACGAAGAAAAACAAACTGAGTGACTTCAAATTTCTTATTTGGTCCAAATCTCAAAGCTACATGCAACAAATAATTTTAATAAGTAAGCTAAGCTTGATCAATAATTATTTAATCAAGTGCAGATTATTCTTGTAATTTTTGTAAATCATTCAACAATACTTGTTAACAGTAAATATATAATTAAGTAATATTTTTTTTGACATACCATGACTTCTTCCGACTTATGACATGCTACGACTTAAATTAAATAATAGAGATCATACTGTAATACTATATGTCATAAACAAATAGCAGTGCACTTCTTTACCTTGACGCTGCGGAACAGGTCTTTCTCTCTGGTGGAGGAGTCTCTGGCTTTCATGAAGCTGAACACTGCAGTACGAGCAGCTGGTACAAACAACAAAAAATATAGTTTTAAAATCAGTTTTAAAAAAATAATTCAGCCAAGGCTTTCTGAATATTCTAATGCATCACTATTATTACCTTTTCCTTTCTTCTGAGCACCTGGTGTCAGTTTCACCTTGTGTCTGTGAACGAAACAAACTTATTTAGCCCCGGCAACCTTCCTTTGCCTCTTAAAACACTTTAAAAAATGTGAATTGCTACCTTGGAAATATACCTCAAAGTTGGCTGAAAGGGGACACTTGATAAATGCAATGCTGGTGGCCAGTAAAAAGACTATACAGAAAATGATTACCAGAGTGTCCTACAAATACATCATGGAGAGACATTGTAAGCGAAATCTACAGAATGGAGCAGATGACAGCTCATGTTAACCAAAGAATGGAAACATTTCTTAAGCGCTGGCAAAAGTGGCAACTATGCCGCAGATAAACGGCCTGACTGTATTTCTTACTCTATGGAAAATGATTTCTCCCTGCTTTATTTATAGTTTTGTAACTATGGTATTGTTTTTGTTTCTTTATCTGTATATGTGTTTTTTGTTTTGTTTTTTAACTTCTCTTTCTACATAGAATCTGAAAAATGTAAATGTGTACGTGAGATTCTGAACACTAATAAAATGTAAATATATATATATTTTTAAAAGGTTAATTGCACGTACTTGTAGTTGGAGAGGGCCGTGTAGGGAGCGCAGACGGGCACGGCGAACAGCAGCACGTCTTCAGGGTGAGGCTGGCCCGACAGGGAGGTGAGCAGCGTCTCTGCCTCCTGGAGCACAGAGGGAAACTTACTGGTGCGTTCAAGGGTCGCAGGAATTATATATGACATTCATAAATATATTTGCATCATAATCACCTGAAACTAAGAATTCTAGAATTTTGTTAGTTTAGAACGACCCCTTCATATATCTAAACGGGGAGCTCTTCACAGTCGGCCGCGTTGCTCCACCATGTTTTCCAAACACGATGCCGGCGACAGCCTTTTGGAGTTTGTACGTCGCCTCCAGGGCACCGGAGTTCACAATTGTGAGACGACTCCTGCACACTAATGTGCTCATTAACTAATTAACTAATGTGATGGCACATTTTTTTTCCCCCACCCAGAAGGAGACTTTTGTCTTCAGGTCATTTGATGAGGAATCAAATGATCCAATCACCCGGTGATCAATCAAGTGATCAGGTCCCTTTTATGAGGATACTCAAGAGAAAGATCCTGTGAATTATAACACCTGTATGGCTTTATCCTGTCCTCTGTTAGAATTTGTCTCCACAAGTGATTGTTTCTTTCACATAAGAGAATACAATGAACAATATAGAAAATTCCCATCACACTAAACACTCATTTATCCTCAAAATGTTTTTTTTTTAAATTATTAAAATACTGTAGTTACATCGTAGAGGGAATAAAGTTTTCTGTTAACTGTAAGAAGTCAAAAGTTCACATTCAGAACCCACCTCCGCCCCGGGGTTGTCCTGGTCCACCTCGTCTTCCTGAAAGAGAGAACACCATTCAACATGTACACTAAACCATCTTTTTCCTCCACACATGGAGCACATCTCAGACGCTGGGATTGGATCTCGTACCTTGTCCTCTTGTTCAGCCGGACCTTCCTCCTCTCCCGGCGGCCTCTCCTCATCACCCTCCACCACCGCCGCCGGCTCCGGTGCTACGATCTCAACGCGAGTTTTCTGGGGCGGTTTCTGAGAGGCTGGTTTCCTCACCGCTTCCTCTTTGCCCTTCCCCTTCCCCTTCTTTCCTTTCTTCCCTTTATCCTTATCTTCCTTCGGGGCACCGGCGGACTACGGCAGAAAAGCGTTTGCGGCGGTGTCACTGGACAGAACGGAGCGACGACCGTGCGGAGGGGAGTTTTCTTGATTGGTCCTCACCCCAAGCAGCTGCATCATCAGCTCCCGGTCCTCCTCATCCTGGTCTTTGTACTTCTCTTTGATCTTCTTCAACTTTTTCTGAGGTGACGACAGGGAACGAAGACGCACAAAAACAGCAATAAACACACTAGGACATATATCACAATAGGGACGGTATTGTTTAAAAAGACGAATACTGTATCCATCCATTTTGAGATAACAAAAAAAATCACAAAATTAAGAAAAGAAAAATATGTTCCTCCTCATAATTTGTATAAATATACTGGTGTTCTTTTCCTCCTAATCCCATGTACATTTACTATGGTTTTATCCCTTCGTGTATATTTTTTTCTTCTTTGGTATGTCGCATCTCTCGTGGAAAGATTTTGCAAACTCATACTTGATTTGTTGGAATTTTATGACATTTGATCCTCCGAGCAGAACGTCTTATCTTATCGGACTCCTCTCACCCGTTGACCTCTCTTCAGCGGCTGCTGGGAGGAACCTCCTCCTCCACCTTTGGATCCCTGGTCAGCTGACGGCATCTCGGTCTTCTCTTCTCCGTCGCAATCTTCCCTTTTCTGCTTCTTGTCTTCTCTAGTGGGAAAGACAAAAACACCGGATAATTAGAGACATACGAATTACATAAAGCACTTTAAATAAACACACATTACGTTTCGTTTCATAAACCAACAACATGTCTCCTACCTGCTGCTGAAAGCTTCTCACGTTTGTGGGAGGAGCTTAACAGGAAGAGGTACATGTTGGATGTAAGTTTGTGTCTGTTATTCCATTACCTTTTTTTCTTGGCAGCCATGTGTTCCCTCCCCTGGGAGTCGACCTCAACCTGAACAGAAATCAATGAGTCAACATGAGTATGAAGTGGGACGCCATCATGACATCGCCGAGATGAAACCGAGAAGTCGCGATAGAAGAAAACCATCCATATAAAAGATGATCCAAAACTTAAGACGGCGACAAATTACCTGAGGGCTCGGATCCTTTTTGAAACCCGGGTTCTGAGTATTTCTAGAAATCAGGAGAGACTCATTAAGTACCATCCATCGTGATGTGCAATGATTGAACCGTGAGACATCCTCAGTGTCGGCGTCGTCGCCACGGTGACGTTACCTGCTGGGCCGTAAATGAGACAGAGAGATGGTCGTGTCCGGAAAGCTGAACTCTTCGCTCTGCTCGTTCTTCGGCTCCTTCATGTCCTCCTCGCCGTCTTCCTCTCCACTCTTCTCCAAGTTGTCCTCTTCGGGAACAGCGGCCAGTTCTCCACTCGCACCATCATCCCCCCCGACCAGCTTCTCGGTCATCTTTTTCATCCCTCCATCTCCTGCCTCTCTTTCCTCCTCCGGCTCTTCATCGCTGCTGTCGTCGCCTGCGAAGCCACAGAGTTAGCCGCGACGCCCGGTTCCAGTCGTCGCTCAGGCTGCGATTCAAGTCGTTCCTTTTGCGTGCGCTACCTATCAGCTCCTCCTCTTCCTCCTCCAGCTCGGCAGCTCTCGACGAGACGTCCCGCACGTCCTCCTCGATGGTCTTCACCTTCCTCTCCCCTCGGTGCCGGAACACACTCTGCTCATCGACCTGCACGGAGACGAGCGTGGAACCCACATGTCTGGAGGCAAAAGGGTGAAACACGTGTCCTCGCCGCTCACGGCGGCGTTTACCTTGAAGAGAAATCCGAAGCCCATAATCAGGTAAGAGGGCGGCAGGAAGTTTTTCTTTCCTGGGAGAGCAAGACGTAAAATGTTAGGTCGTCTGCTAGACGGACGACATTAGCAGATACACGTCTCACATGTCGCTCTGGTGCTCGAGAACACGGAGACACGCGACACGCGAGTGTGTCCCACCTCTGATCATGAAGCTTCCAGTGGTCAGGTACTCTCCAGTGGGAGCCGTCTTAGACACCTGAACACAGATGAAAGACGCTCATTGATGTGAAATAATGCCAACAATTCTACTACATCAATGTCATCATGATTTACACCGAGTCTGTATTATGTCCGATCACACACTTTATACTTGTAATTTATTGCCACTAGTATATGAACACCATAAGTCAGGGTTCTTACACATTTTGACCAATGGATTTCCAGGACTTTTCCAGGACTTTTCCGTGACTTTTTCAAGACTTTTCCGTGACTTTAAACCAAATGTCCACGACCAAACTGAAATCTCAGTATAAACATGAACAATTTAGAAAATGTTGTCCGTTTTTGAGCGTCTTTTAAAAAAAAAAACATATGAATTATTTCAAACTCGTAAATGAACATGTGGATATAACAACATTTCCATGACTTTTCCCAAACTTTTATGATTTAATTTTTTTCCATGACTTTTCCAGGCCTGGAAATGACCATTTTAAAATGTCATGACTTTTCCAGGTTTTCCATGACCGTACGAACCCTGATAAGTATGCAACACCGTAAGGAATGTAGACTAATAAAAAGTCTATGGACCATAAAAAGTAGGTAAAAAGATGACTGAAAGACAAAAAAATATGGATAATGATAATAATACATTGTATTTTATAAACTACATAGGTATATATAAAACTGTAGCTGTAATCAGTGTTTAAGAGATACAAGTATGAATATCTAAAAATAAAAAAACATGAAAAAAGCTGGCACATTTAGTTGCCGGATATCGATGACTCGCCTGATGATGGTGAACCCACCAAGCACTGGTGATGATCTTGGCATCCCAGGCAGCGCTGTAGCACACCGACATGGTGCCGGCTTCGGTCAGGGTACGAGGAGGGATGGGGACGCCTGCAGCCGGGAGAGAGGCGGGGAGAAGAAGTGGAACAAGTCAAATCGGGTTTGTTCAGGAACTGGAAGCCTCGGATCAGATAGGGGATGAAATGCACAGGTGGACCTGAGGGGTTTTTGATGATGCAGCTGGTCGCTCCGTGGAGGTCGGCATGAATATAAACATCCCCTGACAAAGTAAAAAAGGCACAAATTAGAGGATAAACAGCTCCAGTTTGAAGGAATTCACTTTTTTTTTTAAAGGTTAAGAGTATAGCCTTTGATTCACTCTGACATGATGAAATAGCTCATTCTTCTTTCAGTCTACTTTACACTTGAAATTAAATAAAGCATTTATATTCATGCATAAGAATATTCACCCCCCAACCTAATGATATATCCGGCGACTTTGCATTCTCCACTCATAAACATATAAAAGTTCCATTAGTTTGTTGCAAACCGTCCAGCTTTAATTTATTTAGAAGTTAATGTATTACCCGCGCGGAGGTAGCGTTTGACGATGATCTCGTTCTGCTGCTGGTCTCTTCCTGCGATGATGAGATAATTCTCGGAGCTGATGAACCACAAAAACTTCTCAAACCTGCCAAGAGGGGAGAAACGGATGAAAGGCTCCACTGGGCTCCACTGTGTTGGGCTCGTGTGTTTGAGAGAGGCCTACCAGTAGACTTTCCTGGCCTTCTGAATGGTGGTCACAGTCTGCACCTCTTTCAGTGTTTTCTGGGTTTTTTTCTCTGCAGATTTCATAGCCTTGAATGACATGAAAGTGGAAGAACATTTAACAGTGTACAAAAGTGCGAGGACGTGCATGTGGTTCTAAACAATGATCCTCAGAAGCAGAAAAAGCAAATAAAACAGCTTTCTTACCTTGCCTGCTGCTTCCATAGTTTTATGTTCCTTCTTTTCAGCACTACGCTTGAAGTCATAGTACCTAGAAATCACAGCGACAGGGTCCATCAGCTGTAGAAGCACCACCACAGAATGCCGAATTCTGTCTGAAAGAATACATGGACACTTACTTTTTGGCGTTGGCGTAAGCCGACAGGCCAAGATCCACATCTACCAGCGTCGGCTTGTTCTTCTGCAACTTTTTCTGTCCTTTGTCTTTATTTTTGTTTTTCTTCCCTTTCTCCTCCACCACATCTTTTTTCTCTTCCTCTGCTTGGTCGTCCTCAGAAATATATGGATTTCTGGATGGAAAAAAAAACAGGATACACATGAGCCAAATGGTGCATCAACAACAACAATCAGAGCGGCCTGTGTGCCTTCAGGTCTCAGACGTTCTCACTTTAACAGCATGGTGATGTGGTTGGTCTGCAGCTTCAGCTCCTTGATGGCGCAGGCCACCGGGTCGCCGGCCGCCTGAGCCTCTTTGACGAGAATGCCGATCTCAGTCCAGTCCACCTGATTGGCCAGCGCGCTGCGCACCACCTGCAGCGCCCTCTCCACCACAGACATGTTCATCTCCACCAGCTCGCCCTTTACTCTGTCCACTTCCTGCAACACACGAGACGAGACAAGACTTTATTTAACATCAGCCGTGTTGCGATGAGACGACCGAACGTCCATTTGCGCCACCGACAATCCCGTCTCACAAATAGATAAAGGTGGAAGAGCAGGAGTCGTTGTACTGTAATGCTGACCTGTGTTTGGTGCAAGGCCTCCAGCCTCTGCTCGTGGTCCCTCTTCACATTGTCCAACTTCTTCATCGCGTGTTTCTCCAGCTGCAAGGCCTTCATGTCAATCCTCTGACTCTCCATCTTAGAGTAGAACTCGTCCACTGCCTGAGCGAGAGGACCACATTGGATTCACACAACGTTCACGCCAGAAGTTTGAATTCACATTGTAAAGAAGAAAGGATCAATATTATTTCCGAAATAAGCATCAAGTAATAAAGAGATGATGGATTGAGCAGCCACGCCAATGATTACCTTATCAAAAGTATCAAACTCCAAATAGGGGCTCTTTTTATGCTGGGCAAAGAGGAATGGGTGGAATTCATCATATCTGAAAGAATCATTGAGGTAAATGAATTAACAAATATATATCAAATAAAAAAACGCTAGAAAAAAGGTGGGTCTAGGTACAAATTGTGTGTTAAACCAAACAGACATACGTGAGCAGTTCTTCACTGGGTTTGTCCGGAGTTAAGCTCGGTTTCTTCTCACTCTTTTGAATGATGTAGCCCTTGAATTAAACAGAGCAGAGAGTTTGTGAATACAACTAATCAATTACAAAATGTCAAGGAACTAAATGCTAATAGGAGAGCCCTCACTTTGCCACTGAAGTTTTCAGTTTTTTCCATATAGGTTTCTGCAATCTGCAGGGCTTCCAGGATTTTAGGTGCAACTGAAAAAGCAATCAGAAAAAATACGATATTTATTTACAGAAATCATTTTTTTATCGTAAACTAGAACCACTTCATCCACTGGTCTGTTACGGCAATAGACCATCAACCAGCGACCTGTATTTATTTATACCTGCATCAACTGGACCGTCCACTTTGATGGAGCTCGGCAGTCCCACCTCTATCAAACTGTGTTCTATCAGACTCGCTCCGTAAGCTGGAGGTGCGTTTGGAAAAAAACACAAAACAAAGTTCAGTTTGTTCATTTACATGATGAAGTCAAAATAATACATTTAAACTCGAGTGCGTCTGCCTCAGTTCAGCATTTCAGAACGGTCGCCTCGCTACTTACGAAGCTGAGGGTTCAGGACTCTTTTAACTTGCTCTCCGTTCGGTGCTGAGCTGAGGATCTCAGTCAGGCTACAAAAAGAGGAATAGGATATAATTGTGTTTTCACTGGGAAAGAGTAACGGTGCGTTCACACCAAAAGCGAAACGCGCGACCAAATCCCATGAAAAGTCAACGTACAGACGCGCGTGGCTGCGATAGACGCGATATTTTCCCAGGCGGCGCGTTTGGGGCGACGCGATGCGGCCGACGCGTTTTCAGCGGCGCAATTTTCGCCCCGAGTTGAAATATTTCAACTTTGAGGCGGTCATCTCGTAACTCGGGCCAATCGGCTCTTGAGTTCCGCTCTCGTAGCTGGAAGCGGAAGTCTTTCAGGCGTAACAGTAACTTCATCGGTGAAAGTGACCGAGCTGAGTGAGCCTACGGGTGATGTCATGAACCCAAACACGAGGGCGTTAGTGTGTGGGATGTCCACGACAAGTATAAAGCAGAACTAGTGGTTAGTTCTTCATGGTGGATGAAGAAGATGATAACGGCCTTTACGGAGACGAGACACAGAGATAAGCCCCGCCCCTCGCGGAGCGTCTCGCCGCTTATGGCGAGAACACGGCGAACGGTCGAGCGAGTAAACTCACGCGGTTTGGGCGCCGCGAAAAATCGCTTCGCTTTTGGTGTGAACGCACCTTAATACACGTTTATTGAATTGTGATGGAAGTCCATCGAGTGCACAAACTCAACAAGTACATGTGAAGCTGCCGTTACCGGTCTAAACTGAAGAGAGGTTCAGGGGGTCGGGCGTTCTCCACGGGGTACCGCTCTCTCACGGCAATCTTAACATCTTCTGCATCCACTGTACGAAACCTCAGGAGGTTCAGGATGGTGAACTCATAGTCTGTGAGGATGACGTTACCCTGAAGATGGATATGGACAAACCAACAAATACACACAAACATGTGTATTGATGTCATGTTCTGGGTCCAGGCTGAGAAGATCATAAGTGTGATATATGCATCCGTATGTTTTCTCACCCTGTCATACAGTTCAATAATCAAGTGGTAGGCAGCCTCATCGGAGCCAAACTGGAGGTCGACAATCCTGTCAATCCCAAGCTGCTTAACATGGGTCAACCGCCGGGACTTCAGGTGCTTTCGACACTATGGAGAAAGTGGCTTTAAACATTCAGTTGTATTACAACCAACATAAGCAAATACACGAAATTCACAAGAACAAGAAGTTTGCGCGAGATATTTATCTATTTTAAATATCTTACTTTCATTGCAAAGCCCGAAGGCATCATGTTCTTGGGCCATTCGAAGTCCGTGGAGTGAATCCGGGTCCCAGACTCAATCAGGAGAATAGCTTTGCTGTCGGGCCTGAGACAAAGATGTGACACCGAGTTAAGAGTTATACATCGTGACTGAAAGTGGTGGAAGATAACCAAGTATATTTATTCAGTTATTCAAGATGTGACACTAAGTTATACAGAGTGACTGAAAGTGGTGGAATATAACACAAGTATATTTAGAGTAATTGTTTTCATTTTGAGGGTACGCTACTTCCGTTTCATGCCACATGATACTTCACCTACTCACATTTCTCTAGAAAATACTTTGTATTTATGACAGCTATTGTATAAGAAGAGATTTAGATTTAGCATATGGTGAGCTAATAAACTAACAGTGACTGGGCCACTCTGCTACTTTTACATCGACACCGTTACTTGAATCCCATCATGAAAACACTTCCTTACTTAAAATGTTAAACCCGAAACTTGAGTGAAGTTTCTATATTTGTAATAATTCATCTTTATATGGTGCTGCTACTTTACTGGAGAGCGTTACGAGAATGGAAACACCATTACACTTGTGGAGAAAGTTGTTCAAACTGTCCTTACTTTTGCAGACGGATCAGATACGTCTTGGTGTCGATGTCATACACGTTGTTTACTCTCATGCCAAGGTAGCTGTGAAAGAACAAACGCATGATCAACATTGTATGGACACATCCACATTACCGGTGGTTAGCTTAGCCACTCGGCTGGGACTAATAACGTGTGACCTACTTAGCACTGATCTCGGCAATAACTGCCCTGATGTCCACGGTGGTGAACCTTGTTTTCATGCTGACGGAAAGACGGACCACAAGTAGAAACACGAAGGAATTGACATGGCTAGCAGCTAGCTGCTACTTCAGCAGGGAAAACACGCAAGGCACAACTGAGCATGCGCACAAGTGACGCGTTTTTACGGAAGCCGAAGTGGAGCAACAACAAAAAACCGAAGCAGGTCCACGCCTTTTCCACACAACAGACATTAGCGAATAGAATGCATTGATTGTGAATGGGAGAAACTGGTGCTGAGTAACGTTGTGCTATGACATGAACGCAGTGGACCGGTGGGCCGTTTCTACATCTGTGCACGCTCATGGTCGACTCTAGAGCATTTAAAGTGCACGAATGATGCACTACTCCAACTGGCTTATAGGCGTGAAAAACAGGGCAAGCATACGAAATGCATGCAAAACACCACCTAACATCGATCGGAACAAAAGGGGCCCGCTCAACGTTGATATGCAGAACAACAATCCGCAGTCTAACGAGAGGACACTTGACCTGACGGCCACGACCCACCTCTGGAAGAAAGGTAAGGCGGCTCATTGTGCCGCTGCTAGAAACACCGTCGCGTTAAATATCTGGGCCTGCGGCGAATAAAAAGGCTTGACAGCTCTTTTTGTTAACTTGATTTTATTGTCATACATGGCAGTGCATGCTGTGCTGCGTCGCTGCTTTCTAAACTCCATTGTTTTACGCGGTGCGGCGGAAGAGAGTCAAACGTTCAACGGGAGTCTCCAGTTCCCTCCTCGGGTCAGAGCGGAGGGCGAAGGCGTTCTCCGTTACCAAGGCGACGGTCAGCTAACAGGGCTAGGCTACCGTCGCGAGGCTAGCGGGGCTAATAGCTAGCACCCGAACTGAGACTTTCTGTTCCTTTTGACTCTCGCAAAAAACAAAATCTCCGTACATTTAAAACCCCGTTGACATGACAGGTGCGCGTGGGGTGAAGACTCGACGTGCGCGCGCCCGCTGAGACACAAAGGAATGCATCGTAAGTTGTGACTTAACGCGACACGTTGAGCTTTCTCCCCGAAGAGTTCCCTCGCCAGCTGTTTAACCTCTGGAGGAGCTAGCTGTGACTTAAGTGTGTCTCCTAAGGAAATAACTAAACAAATACGTGGCTTTTGACCATTGGCGTTGTGACTTTTTCTTGTTTTTTGTTGTTGTTTTGCGTAAAACAAGACATTTAAATATGTCAGCTTTGGGTTTTTGGAAATCATTATTTTCTGACATTTTGAAGACCAAACAATCGCTGAAATGGTTTCACCAGATATTTATTTAAAATATTTCAATCGCGTATTCCCTAATAATTTCCCCTTTAATCAGTCTTGTTTTTCTTCTTTTTTTCTTGCAGGCTACAAAACAATCAAGAAAATTGGGGAAGGCACATTTTCAGATGTGTTGAAAACTCAGAGCCTGAAAGATGGGAAGTTCTACGCATGTAAAACCATGAAGCAAACCATAAACAGGTATGTATTGTACAACATGTCCTGTGCATATAGGCCCTCGTGGTGCATTTGACCATACTCTATTCTGGACACCTGTAACACGAGTCAGAAGATGAACTCCCCCTTTGCCTTAAGTATCCTATGAGATGTCGACTTACTCCGCCATTCCACTTAGAGTGGTGAGGTAACAATAGATGTCTCTGGATGAAATTTGAGTTGTCAGTGCAACATGAACTTTCCCATTTAAATATGCCATTTATCTTGTGTACATTATCCATTTATATTGATTATTTGTTTGATGCAGTTATTTTACTCGCATTTAATGATAATACATGTTTACGCCTGTCAAATGAAAAGTGCACATGTCATCTGTCATCAAGTCTGGAGCAGGCCAACAATCTGCGGGAAGTCCAGGCAATGAAGAGACTGAGCCCTCATGCAAATATCATCCAGCTCCATGAACTGATTTTGTGAGTACTCCAGTGTTGTCTCACATGTTATCGTATCGGCTCGACCTAGTTTCATGTGCCGTGTCATATTAATCTAACACACAATGTTTCAGTGACAAAGAAACTGGAACTGTGTCTTTGATTTGTGAGCTGATGGAGATGAACATCTATGAGTTCATACAAGGTAAGTGCAAGTATTACCGAGTGCAAGCATGTAATAAGTCATTCTGGGGATGGATGGGAACGTGAAGGTGTACAGTGGACTTTCTGGAAACATTTGGGTGAATTGTGGGGTTTATAGCGCTTCTTCATCCTTTGCAGGAAGACAAACGCCACTGCCTGATACTACAGTAAAGAACTACATGTACCAGCTGTGCAAGTCACTTGAACACATGCACAGGTAGTTATGAAAACACCTCGGGTCACACGAAGCGGGAAACGTAAAAAAAAAAAACACATTCATAACTATGTCGAGATCGTTTTCCTTTTTCACGTCCTGTTTTTCTTCTTGTTTTTACAGCTGTGGGATCTTTCACAGAGACGTGAAGCCAGAAAACATTCTCATCAAAGTGAGCTGCGTCATTATCACGCTTTGCTTTAACAGCGATCAAAATAAATACAAATATTTCATACACGTGTAAAAAAAAAAAAAATGAATTTGTACTCATTGCAGCAAAACGGTCTGAAGCTCGGCGACTTTGGCTCGTGTCGGAGCGTCTACTCCAAGCCGCCGCACACGGAGTACATCTCCACGCGCTGGTACAGAGCACCCGAGTGCCTCCTCACTGACGGGTACTACGGCTTAAAGATGGACATGTGGAGTGCTGGTTGTGTCTTCTTTGAGATCATGAGGTACTTCTGCAGGGAAAGGGCACGTCTCATCTGCAACACCCACAGGACAGTTCATGAGTTAATGACAGGAGAGGAATTCTCTGATTCAATTCAGTTTATTTGTATAGCCCATTTCCACAAATTACAAATTTGTGTCAGAGTGCTTTACAATCTGTACACAGACATCCCTGACCTTTGACCTTTGACCTCACATGGGATCAGGAACAACTCCCAAACAACCCTTCAGGGGGAAAAAGTGAAGAACCCCTCTCCAGGATGGACAGGTGTAATAGATGTCATGTGACCAGAAGGAATCATTATACACACAAATGAAAACACAGTAACAACACAATGAATATGACAGAGTGGATGAATAGTTGTCGGCATATTCCACGATCTAGACCCCCACGATCCATCAGATGGAGGTAGAGAGGAGTGGGCGGAGTCTCAGCAGGGCCATGGCGTAGTTGGTAGTCGTCATATTCCACGATCCAGACCTCCATGATCCATGATGATGAGGTCACACACATTCATCTCAGAGTTGTCCTTGATCACGTGTGCAAATATAATGTTACCAATCTTTTTCTTCGCTCTGTTTGATCCTGTCTGCCGCCGCAGGCACAAACAAGTGTCAAATACTTGTGTGTTTCAGTTTGCGTCCTCTCTTCCCTGGAACCAATGAGTTGGACCAGGTCGCCAAGATCCACGATGTGTTGGGGACACCAGATCTGAGTATTCTCCAAAAGTTAAAGCAGTAGGTGTTCCTCCTGTAACGGGTTCTTTGATTTCATTGTTGTGACTGTGTATATATTTTTGTATGTGCTTAGAAAACCAAAGCGTCTTATGGTTTTTCTTGTTGTCTGGCAGGTCTCGAGCGCTACATTTCAACTTCCCCCCGAAAAAAGGAAGCGGTATCTCGCGGTTGGTCCCTCACTGCCCGCCTCCAGCTCTGTCACTCCTCTATCAGATGCTCGCCTACGACCCCGATGAACGCATCACGGCAGAAACGGCTCTACGGCACACATACTTTAGGGAAACCAGGTACATCTTGCCAATAACAATCAATTCCTCACCTTGCAAACATACTAAATCAACTTTAAATGATACCGTTGACCGGCCTGCTGGTTAGTCCAACTGGAGACAAAGAACTTTAATTTGAAATACTCCTATCTCGCTGTCCCCCCCCCCCCTCCCCTCGCAGGCAGGCTGAGAAGAAAGTCGAGACTTTTCAAAGAGTATCTGTGACTATGGATGGACTCGAGAGTGGCGGGACACACAACGCCTTAGACCACATCTGGCGCCCAGCCAGACTCGGCAAGCAGCTGAGAGGAAGACACACGAGGCAAACCCCTTTAATAAGCGTAAGTTATGTTCTAATCAACTGACGTGAAAATGTCTGAAGCCGATAAGTCCAAACCGGTACCGTCCACGACTTCCTCCCTCTCCAGCACAACACGAAGCACGTCGTGGAGCCGCTGATCCGACGGAACGGCCCTCAAAATTCCACGGAGCTACCTAAGCTCAACATGGTCGGGCCCGGGTCACAGACCTCCTCCTTCCCGGTCTGCTCTCTGCCTGCATTCACCCACCGAGGCACTCTGCCGAGCATCACGTCCAAAAAGTTCCAGTCGCGGTTGGCGAAGGTAAAATCCGGAGTGCGACGCAGACATCCGGCTTTTTACATGTTTGAATCATTTCGGTGGAAGTCACATCCGCCCAGGGCGCTGGGAAACTTAAGTTAAAACACTGCCGACAGGTTTTGTCTCGCATACGAGTTAAAAAAAAAAAAGAAGCAAAAGGAACGTCACATTAATGTAACTAAACAAGTCACGAAACAAAGTGCCTCGATAGCGCTTTGATTTGTCATGCTGCTCTTCCTCTCTTCACAGCCCCGGGATGAGTCGCACCGCGTGGCTTTCAAGACCTTCTACATTCCACCTCTGGATAGGAAGCGTGGAGGCTCCTGAGGATCAAAAAGACTTCCAACGGATCATTGGAAAACGTCCTTCCTAAAACTGGATAGACCGATACTGTTAAACAAATTGTGGAGGGGACAATGTTTGGACCGGGCCAGATGTTGAAATCTATGAAGCAACACAAGCACGGCAAGAAATGCAATCAACACCGCCACGCCGGTCATATTCCCAGTTGTGACTGCTCTCATCGAGCTGTTTTTAGTCCATAAGATTACATTGGATTAAGAGTGAAGTTTGGTTATGACCTCAGTTTTACTTGACAATAGTCAGGTGTTACATGTTTACAACTGTTAAGAAATATACTTAAATCTGAGCCTATTACACCAGCGAAGCAATAACAGCCATTTACCATGGTGAGTGGAATGGTATTGAAACTGATTAATCCCGTTGGAAGGATTTTTATTGCTGTGTATTATTTTTGAGCACCAAGCATTTCCTCAGATTTGCGTGACGCCGACTTCAAGGGAATCGCTGTGTGGCTGTGCGGGTCCGCCGGTTTTTAATTCTGTGAGATATTTCCTCGATCCAGCACCCCGCCCAACCGGACACTGAACGCGCGTGTCTTTTTTTCTATTTTTTCTGAATGAAATGGTTTAATATATTTGATGAGTGACGTGGTCAACTTCCTCGGAAACAGGGTGCCTTTTAAAAAGTCGTCACAACCCTCGGACCTGTTGTGGTTGTCTTATTTTACAACCTCGACTCACACATGATAAATTAATGAATAAAAACATAACTGTGTGCACAAAACACACAGGAACTAAACTGGTTTGTGTTTCTCGAGCACAACCTTAATTACATCACAATCAGCAGGTAGAGGATTCATGAAATATGGGTTATTTCCTCCAACATGTATTCATCAGAAAAACTTGCACAAAGAAAGTTATAATAGCAGATTTAATATGACATGGACAAGTGTATAATTGTGTGAGTTAATGCACTCTTGTTACTGAGCAGTTGAAGGCAGTTACTTATTCACACATGCTGAATTTTGTTTCTTCTAAAATCCAAAGTCTACTACTCTTGTGACGGAGTTGACAAGGCGCTTGTTGATCGAGTCGTCATCATGCGTGAATATAGACACATCCTGTCCTAGAGGGTTGACGGGCGCCTCCGTGCTTTAGTGGTGGCAGGCCAGTAAGACCTGTTTCCCCTGTCTCCCCAGGGCCGCCCTCATTTCTGCCTGACAGGCTCATTTAGTTTCTTCAAAGGAGCGAGGAGCCATTTTTACCACTTAAGATTAGCCGGACAAATCTCTTGTTATGTTGGGTTCCAGCAGCTTCCTCACATTGTTTTGAAAACTCATAAAGTGTTGTTTGACGAATGGAATTGGGGGTGGATATCGAGCTTAACACACTACAGTAACAAAATGGCACTGCGCAGAACAAGGCCATGTCTGGCAAAGTTAATTTAACTGAAAAATATGGTTCTGTTATGTAAATGGGAAAGGTTCTCCCATGGTACACCCTTCAGCCAATTAAAAATAAATGGGGCTAGTTTTGCTTTTATAACCCTACTGACAAAAAGCAATAAAACTAAAACAAACTAGAATGGGCACTCGGTAGAGCGCATACCTTCGCATATCACAAGATTGGGCATTGAATTATGAACATTTTGGCATTAGTTGCATGCCAATTGGACAAAAATTTATCGTGCTATGGTAAAAAAAGAGTTTGACCTTTCCATGACCTTGACCTTTGACCCGATTGATCCCAAAATCTAATCAAATGGTCCCCGGATAATAACCAATCATCCCACCAAATTTCATGCGATTCAAGAACATTTGACCTGTTCATGACCTTTGACCTTGACCTTTGACCCGATCGATCCCAAAATCTAATCAACTGGTCCCGGATAATAAACAATCATCCCACCAAATTTCATGCGATTCGGTTCAATACTTTTTGAGTTCTGCGAAAGATTTTGACCTGTTCATGACCTTTGACCTTTGACCCGATCGATCCCAAAATCTCATCAACTGGTCCCCGGATAATAAACAATCATCCCACCAAATTGCATGCGATTCGGTTCAATACTTTTTGAGTTTTGCGAATAACACGCATACAAATAAATAAATAAATACACGGCGATCAAAACATAACCTTCCGGCATTTTTGCGAAGGTAATAAACAGAGCACATCTTGTTGGGTGAGGTAATAAAGCATTGACAGTGTGTGTCATTGCTCCATTTTAACAACATATTTACAACATGCTCAGCCCTCACACTACCGGCCTGTCCCACTTCCCACATCAGGTCATACCAGTTAACAGCATGGAGGAGACCACGCAGCCAGAAAGAGGGAGACCCTGCAGCTGCATGCGCGAGGAAGCAGGGGGGATGCAATGAAGTGAGTTGGGATTTTTTTTTTGTGACTTTCCATCCTGCAACTCTCATTGCAGTGATTTAAGTAGATCTGCATCATTCATGCTTTTACTTTGAAGTCAAGCACAAAGCCCGCGGGCCGGATGCTGCCCCCCACGCCCGCGGCGGCTTGAAAGACATGATCGCCTTTTCTTTCTAAAAAAATGTAAGAAAAGAAATCCTGTGCTTTTATTTTGAAGTCAAGCACAAAGCCCGCGGGCCGGATGCTGCACGCCACGCCTGCGGCGGCTTGAATGACAGTCGCCTTTTATTTAAAAGAATTTCAGAAAAAAAATCCTGTGCTTTTTTTTGGAAGTCAAGCACAAAGCCCGCGGGCCGGATGCTGCACCCCACTCCCCCAGCGGATTGAAAGACATGATCGCCTTTTCTTTAAAAGAATTTAAGAAGAAAAAATCCTGTGCTTTTATTTTGAAGTCAAGCACAAAGCCCGTGGGCCGGATGCTGCCCCCCACGCCCGCGGCGGCTTGAAAGACATGATCGCCTTTTCTTTCTAAAAAAATGTAAGAAAAAAAATCCTGTGCTTTTATTTTGAAGTCAAGCACAAACCCCGCGGGCCGGATGCTGCACGCCACGCCAGCTTGAATGACATGATCGCCTTTTCTTTAAAAGAATTTAAGAAAAAAAATCCTGTGCTTTTATTTTGAAGTCAAGCACAAAGCCTTTGACCTTTGATCTTCAAACAGAATTGAATAGAATGTTGTGACATCACGTCAAAGCCACTTTTCTGTGGTGAAACCTCCTTATAGAGACCCAACTAACCAAGGCACATCTTCAACCCTTTTTTTCTCTGGATCCTCACGGCAAGTTATTACTGACAACCAGCGCCAAAGTCATTAATACACCACAACCGTCTTGTTAAAGACTCACCACAGAAACCTTCAGGATACATATATCTCTCTGCGCCTCTCCACTTTGCTTCATGGATTGCGGAAATAACAAAAGACACGGCGCTGGCCGCCGTCACGGTCGTCGCCAGCAACGTCCTCAGGACAATCAACAAGACCTTCCACAGGACCGTCCTCAGGAACCTCCTCAAGGTCAATATCAATCTTGGGAATTTCCATTGTCTCACGAACATATAGCCCATCTGAAATGGGTTATTTTTCATTCTGAAGATGAGATCCAGAGTCTGAGGATGCGTCTCGATGAGAAAACTGAGATAATTCATATTCTCAAGGAAGAGAACGAACATCTCTTTGAGAAGTCCCAAAGCTCAGAGACACTAGAAAAAAAGATCCAGACACTTGAAAGCCAAAACCAGGCCTTGCAGGACAAATGTGAGGCTCTTGAACAGAGGACTGTCCTGACAGGAGATTATTGGGAGACAACAATACAGAATTTGCTCTCAGAACGCCTTGCTATGACGGAAAAGTTTGAGGAAAAGTTGGAGGAGCAGCTCGCCGAGACAGAGCGGTTGGAACTGGAAAATCAGGTCCTGACTCAGAAACAACAGAACCACGAGTCAGAGACCGAGCAGGTCCAGCAGCTCACAGCCCAAAACAAGATGTTGGAGGAGGTCAGTCTCCAGCTCAAGAAGAAGAATCTAGGCTTCTTTGGGAGAAAGATGCAGGACAGAGACACAGAGTTGGACAAGATGAAGAATAAGATGGAGGTGAAGCAGAAGAAGATGGAGGCGAAGCAGAAAAAGAAAAAAGGGAAGCAAGTGGTTGTGGAAAACCAAGAGGAGACGGTGAGTGTTATTTCAGCCCGATGCACACAAGCGTGTGACCTGGAAAGAAAGAGCTGCGAGACACTGACATTTAAGCCCAGAGTTCACTTAAGCCAACTGGAAGAGAAAATCCTCAATCTCACTGAGACAATTGAGGCCCAAAAGCAGCTGCTCAGCCAGAGCAACCAGTCCTGGCAGGACAAATATGACGCTCTTGAAGAGAAGAGCGCCCTGACGGCAAATGGCTTGGTGACGAGAATTAAGAATTTGCTCTCAGAATGCAGAGCTGTGGAGGAAAAGTGTCAGGAGCAGATCGACACGGCAGAGCGGTTAGAGCTGGAGAAGCAGGTCCTGGTTCAGAAACAACAAAGCCACGAGTCAGAGATCCAGCAGTTCACAGACGAAAGACAGATCCTGGAGAACGTCTGTCTCCGGCTCAAGAGGAGGACTCTAGGCTGCTTTGGGAGAAAGATGAAGGACAGAGACACAGAGCTGGACAAGATGAAGAATAAGATGAAGGGAGGAGAATAAAAAGTGGTTAGTCTCGTGACAGACAGAAGGTGCTACACTGATGGAGGTAGATCCTCCATCAGTTTGTTTGTTTGTTTCACACACTGTCACTTACACACTGGTGGAGGTAGATCCTCCATCAGTGTGTAAGTGACAGTGTGTGAATCAAAGCGCTGTTCATGGGAAGACTCCCAGGCTCTGGTAGCCAATGTTGATGTGTCCTTGGGCAAGACACTCGACTCCAAATTGCCCCC
Organism: Pseudoliparis swirei; assembly: GCF_029220125.1. Lineage (NCBI taxonomy): Eukaryota > Metazoa > Chordata > Actinopteri > Perciformes > Liparidae > Pseudoliparis > Pseudoliparis swirei. Next base: position 3,965,909 of record NC_079398.1, read on the forward strand.
GTAGTTGATCTACGGTTTATGAATGTAGTCCTGATGGGCAGGTGCTGCGCTGATGGAGGTAGATCCTCCATCAGTGTGGAAGTGACAGTGTGTGAATCAAAGCGCTGTTCATGGGAAGACTCCCAGGCTCTGGTAGCCAATGTTGATGTGTCCTTGGGCAAGACACTCGACTCCAAATTGCCCCCGTAGCTGCGGCCGACTCCCTTTCCCCGTGACCCGTCGGCGCTGCGGCAGACTCCCGTTCCCCGTGGGAGCCGGCCGCAGCGTCGACGGGTCACGGGTCAAGGGAGTTGGTCCCAGTGCCGACTCGTTCCCCGTAACCTGTCAGTCATCCGTCAGCGCGAAGGCCGACTCCCTTTCCCCGTGACCCGTCGGCGCTGCAGCCGACTCCCGTTCCCCGTCGGGAGCCGGCCGCAGCGTCGACGGGTCACGGGAGTTGGTCCCAGTGCCGACTCGTTCCCCGTAACCTGTTGGTCATCCGTCAGCGATGCGGCCGACTCCCGTTCCCCGTCGGGAGTCGGCCGCAGCGCCGACGGGTCACGGCCGACGGGTCACGGGGAACAGGGGTCGGCCATTGCCCCTGTAGTTGTACTACGGTTTGTGAATGTAGTCCTGATAGGCAGGTGATGCGCTGATGGAGGTAGATCCTCCATCAGTGTGTGAATGACAAACGCTATTCATTCAACATTCAGTGGGTTTTATTACCCAGGTGCTCAGATCCCCCCCCCCCCTCAAAATTAGTTAAATATATTTACTATTAAAACAATTGATTAATCCAAGTGGTTTTTTTTAACCTGCTGCTCAGGTTTTTCCACACACAAAAAAATCAATTGTTTTTATACTAAATATGTTTAACCAAGTGGATTCTATAAACCTGGCGCTCAGGTTTTTCCCACACAAAAAAAATTCAAAATTAGTTAAATATATTTACTTTTAAAACAATTGATTAATTCAATTGTTTTTTTTAACCTGGTGCTCAGGTTTTTCCACAAAATTCCAAATCCAAAATATTACAATGTATTTACTATTAAAACAATTGATTAATCCAAGTGGTTTTTTTAACCTGCTGCTCAGGTTTTTCCACAAAATCCAAAATTCAAAATTATTACAATTTATTTACTATTAAAACAATTGATTAATCCAAGTGGGTTTTTTTAACCTGGTGCTCAGGTTTTTCCACACAAAAATCTATTGTTTTAATACTAAATATGTTTAACCAAGTGGGTTTTATAAACCTGGTGCTCAGCTTTTTCCCACTTTTTTTTTTCAAAATTAGTTAAATATATTTACTATTAAAACAATTGATTAATTCAATTGTTTTTTTTAACCTGGTGCTCAGGTTTTTCCACAAAATTCAAAATCCAAAATTATTACAATGTATTTACTATTAAAACAATTGATTAATCCAAGTGGTTTTTTTAACCTGGTGCTCAGGTTTTTCCACGCAAAAAAATCAATTGTTTTAATACTAAATATGTTTAACCAAGTGGGTTTTATAAACCTGGTGCTCAGGTTTTTCCCACAAAAAAAATTCAAAATTAGTTAAATATATTTACGATTAAAACAATTGATTAATTCAATTGGTTTTTTTAACCTGGTGCTCAGGTTTTTCCACACAAAAAAATCTATTGTTTAAATACTAAATATGTTTAACCAAGTGGGTTCTATTACCCAGGTGCTCAGATCCCCCACCCCCCAAATACAAAATTAGTTAAATATATTTACTCTTAAAACAATTGATTAATCCAAGTGGGTTTTTTTAACCTGGTGCTCAGGTTTTTCCACAAAAAAAATCTATTGTTTTAAAACTAAATATGTTTAACCATCCATCCATCCATAATCAATACCGCTTATCCTCATTAGGGTCGCTGGAGCCGATCCCAGCTGACATAGGGTGAAGGCGGGGGACACCCTGGACAGGCCGCCAGTCCATCGAGGGCACATAGAGACATACAACCATTCACTCTCACATTCACACCTATGGGCAATTTAGAGATCAATTAACCTGACGGCATGTCTTTGGACTGTGGGAGGAAGCCGGAGAACCCGGAGGGAACCCACGCTGCCACGGGGAGAACATGCACACTCCACACAGAAGGACCGCCTCGACCCTATGTTTAACCAAGTGGGTTTTATTAACCTGGAGCTCAGGTTTTCCCACAAAATCCAAAATTCAAATTCCAAATTCAAATACAAAATTATTACAATTTATTTACGATTAAAACAATTGATTAATCCAAGTGGTTTTTTTTAACCTGGTGCTCAGGTTTTTCCACAAAAAATAATCAATTGTTTTAATACTAAATATGTTTAAACAAGTGTTTTTTTAAAAACCTGGTGCTCAGGTTTTTCCACAAAATTCCAAATTAAAATCAAAAATTCAAAATTACTACAATTTATTTCCTATTAAAACAATTGATTAATCCATGTGGTTTTTTTTAACCTGGTGCTCAAGTTTTTCCACACAAAAAAAATCTATTGTTTTAATACTAAATATGTTTAACCAAGTGGGTTTTATTAACCTGGAGCTCAGGTTTTCCCACAAAATCCAAAATCCAAATTCCAATACAAAATTCAAAATTATTACAATTTATTTACTATTAAAACAATTAATTAATCAAAGTGGTTTTTTTTAACCTGGTGCTCAGGTTTTTCCACACACAAAAAATCTCCTCCGTGAACCGCCACCTTAACGTGGTGGAGGAGTTTGAGAGGCTTGTGATCCTGGGAGCTGCGTTGTCCGGGGCATTAGCCCCTGGTAAACAGGTCTCAGGGGAGAGCCTAGACTAAGAGCGGTTTATGTGCATCATTTATATATTAATAATATTAGTAATTGTGAATGACGGTTTATGTGTTCAATTCAGTTTATTTACAATCTGTACACATAGACATCCCTGTATCCATATGTAAGCAACTTCTTCTATTATAACATAAATCCATTCAATCAGAAATTAAACCCACATTACTGTATCAAAGATCAAACGCACATTATTACACCAACTTTGTTCCAAAAATTTTGTTCACAGTTGAGAATAAGAACATGTGTGACAGATGTGGTCTGGGGCAGTGGTTCTCACCTGTTCTGGGCAGTGGTTCTCCACTATTCTGGGGCGGTGGTTCTCCACTGGTCTGGGGCGGTGGTTCTCACTTGTTCTATCTATAGTCCGGCGAGTAAACTCACACGGCTAAACTCACTCTAGTAAAGTAACGCAAACATTTTCTTCACTTTTGGTGTGAACGCAGCATGGAAGAGTGTGAACAGATGGCACTTTGCTGCGTAGAAAGTTACCTTCAAAATAAAAGCACAGTATCTTTTGCTTACATTTCTTTTTGCCCAGGCAAAGGTTATCGTATGTCTTTAAAGTCGACGGGGGGGCCACATAAAATGACGTGGAGGCCAGACTAGGCTCGCGGCCCTTGTGTTTGACCCTTGTGCTCTAGATCACAGGTGTCAAACACGAGGCCCGCGGGCCGGATGCTGCCCACCACGCCCGCGGCGGCTTAAAAGACTTGATCGCCTTTTCTTTCAAGAAAAAATCCTGTGCTTTTATTTTGAAGGTCATTTTTTCTCCAGCGATGTCGTCTGTTCACTCTTTCATGTTGCGAGTACACCAAAGAGAAGCGAACTCTCGCCTGGCTTTACTCGCCAAACTATTTGCGATCGTTCGCTTCATTCACGCTAGATGCGCCGGAGAGGAGGCGTGGCTTATCGCCATGAAAACAGTTCATTACCGCCGTCCACCATGTAAGAATGCTTGTGTCATTACAGTGAGACTGGTGGGGAGTTATTTGACAATGATTGCAGGTGTATTTAAATGTGTTTTGGACCACTTCTGTGCTGCAGAAGTAATTTGCTTTATTGCTGTGGTTAACCATGAAGAACCTCCACGTTGGCTTACAGGCAAACATGCTCGACAATGAGCTTTTAATCAAAATTATATATATATTTACATTTCATATGAATATAATATCATAGCTCGCCTTTTCCCCCTCCTCTACACCAACTCAAAGTTTGACTTGGTCTCTCTTGTGTACTCAAACCGTTTGCATAAAGTTACACATTAACTAACGTTGTGCATTCTTTGAATCGCGCCACAATTACTGGAGGTGAAGTATGTGTCCCGAGTCGTGAGCTGTGGTGAAATCTTGGCTCTCTCAGTTGTTCCCACCAAAGAAGGCTCCAGCATGACAAGAGCTGATGGGCTAAAGATAAATACAGCTGCAAGAAATATGTAAAAAACAGAAATCTACAACCTGACAGGGCACATTGTTTTCCTACAATAGTTCAATCCACAAACTGCATCTACCTAGAAATGTAATCAGGAGTAACCCCTTTATCAGATATACAGGTAACACCATCAACACTCACAAAACTGCACATTAAACTCGGAGAGACTCCCTATGAGTGGGTAAAAAGGGAGTCCAAATATCAATCAGAATAACTGTAAACAAACAGGTAGTTTCCCCAAATAAATTAATTTTCCACAAATATTGCTGCTTCCATGCTGTCATTTCTCTTCCCTCCTCATTCCCGATGTTGTTCTACCTGTGCTTCGTTTGAAAACCAAAATATTTTTTTATCCCATATGACTTCCCCCAGAGCACCATCTTTGAAAAACATTTGTGTCCACTTAACCCAAACAGACTGGCACACAATATAACATGCAGTGCACTAATGCATTCAAGAAACTAGAACGGGCACTCGGTAGAGCGCATACCTTCGCATATCACAAGATTGGGCATTGAATTATGAACATGTTGGCATTAGTTGCATGCCAATTGGACAAAAATGTATCGTGCTATGGTAAAAAAAAAGATGTTGACCTTTCCATGACCTTGACCTTGACCTTTGACCCGATTGATCCCAAAATCTAATCAAATGGTCCCCGGATAATAACCAATCATCCCACCAAATTCCATGTGATTCAAGAAGATTTGACCTGTTCATGACCTTTGACCTTGACCTTTGACCCGATCGATCCCAAAAACTAATCAACTGGTCCCCGGATAATAAACAATCATCCCACCAAATTGCATGCGATTCGGTTCAATAATTTTTGAGTTTTGCGAATAACACGCATACAAATAAATAAATAAATAAATGGCGATCAAAACATAACCTTCCGGCATTTTCAATGCGAAGGTAATAAACAGCAGCTGCAAAAACACGCCAACTGAGATGTGGCTTCCAAAAAGGGGCCAAGGCAACGCTGGAAAGGTGATTGGCTGCTACCAAATGTAGCTTCTGTAAAAGTCTCACGAGGAAGTTTGATCTCACACTTCTTCTGTCCTGTGTTGTCGAAGCTCATTTTGTTTACACATTAACTTTCCTCCTGCCCACAACAAACCGATCCGTATGATTCTCTCTTTTTTTAGACCAATAGTTAAACCATGATCTCCACCTCCCCCATGGCTGCCGTCACCTGCAGTCTGCACTACTGATTCAACAGGAAGCTTCAACATCCACTTGCTGTCTGCATTACCACAAGCATAGACTCCAATCAGCATCTTTTAGAGTATTGTCTGCATGATGATGACGATTTTATGCTGTCTGCATCTGGAGGTTTTTTTTTTCCTAGGTGAAATGCACGTTATTTCCTAAGTCTAAACAAAGGGATTAACATTTTAAAACAGACTGTAAATGCGTGGCAGACTATAATGAGCTTTGTATATCTGTCAGCACCAAGTGTTGTAGACATGCATTATATGTTTATGACTTCCGTGGCTGGAGATAAAATGTCCCCAATCCTGTTTCTCCTTGTCCCTTGAGTTTGTGATGTAGCCTCATTGTGTCAAATAAAAATGCATTTGACGTAAGAGGCATCAAATCCAAACTTGATTTAATTAAATCAAACTGGTCAAGGTCATAAAGAAGACACCCAGACCTGAGGTTAACTGAAAGCCTGCCACGGACTAAAAGGAAGGATGGGAGTAGAAATTAAAATGCGATAGCCGAGAAGCACTGGCATCTCTTTGGTGAAAGGAGGGCAGTAATCAAATCTTCTCCTCTGAGAAATGGAAACAGAAACCGGCTTTTAAAATGTCCGCGCAAAGCCAAACTTCAAGCGTGCTGGCGGTTTGGGATATAACATGAAATTATTGAGATTGTGACCATGCAGATGCTCTGAGTGACTTGATGATTTTGAGATTAGATGTATGGAAAGAATATTGCTTTCTGAAAATCACAGCTGTTGTGACACACACACACACACACACACACACACACACACACACACACACACACACACACACACACACACACACACACACACACACACACACACACACACACACACACACACACACACACACACACACACACACCTGAGGTTTTCATGATCTCAGGGATGCTCTGAAAAACATATGCTTGTCAATTGTACTCGTTTTTTTACTCCATGACCATCAGTACAGTCACTGACCCCAAATATAGGGACACTTACTGTAGCATATCTTATCAAACTAGGTCCTGTGGGCTTACACTGAACACTAACACTTGACTCTAACAAGAAATAAATGTGATTTCAAAAGGAAACTTAAGGCAGCAATAATCAGAAAGGAAATTATAGTAGATTAGGTTATTATTTTAGCTATTTAAGGTATTTGGGTATTATTATTTTACTTTTAATGTAAATGTTGTTTTCAAAGTCTAAGTGTTTTTGTGAAAATTGATCATGCTGTGCTGCATTTTATGTATTTGTATTGTAATGTTTCTTTTGCCTGGACCCCAGGAAGAATAGTCTCCACTACGGTGTAGACTAATGGGGATCCTTAATAAACTAAACTAAACTAAACCGCGTTGGGGTTTCTGAAAATCCAACAAAGTAGCATCATCTAATCTATCGTCTTTCCATTCCGTTCAAATATCCAAACCGCTCATCCCATTTGGCGTCGTGGGGGTGCTGGAGGCGATCCCAGCTGACTGGGTGAAGGCCGTTCTTATCGCAGTGGATCGCACACCTACAGGATATTTAGAGTCCAATTAACCTGAGCTGCATGTCTTTGGACTGTGGGAGGAAGCCAGAGAACCGAGATTAGGGATCGAACACTCGCCCCTCTTGCTGTGAGGTGACAGTGTGAGCCGCTGCACCGCCACCCAGTCCGTCTATTGCCTTTTATTTCTGTAAAAATATTCAAATGTAAAACTGGAACAATCAGTGTGACACCGGGGTGGAGCACTGCACCAGATGTATCAACTCATGATACCATTTACACCAATTAAAGAGTATTTATTTAAATGATGGATGTTGTTGCAGTAGACGTTACTCAAGACTTTGACTTCCAGGCTCCACAGTGCCAATAAAAACATGCACCGACATCCTGGCTAAAACTCAATGAAAGGCTTACTGGTTCACCAGGTTCACCTGGTCCAGCCCCTTGATATGCTGCTATAGGCTTATAGCTGCCGGGGGACGTTTAGGATGCACTGAGTACCTATCTCCTCTTTTCTCTCCTTAAGGATGAATGTTCATCTCTCCATCACACGTTACTAACTCTGCTTTCTCCCCGGAGTCCTTGTGACTTCACGTCTCATGGGGTCATCGGACCCTATGAGACGGCATAGATCCTATCTGCTGATGGATCATTGAGGTCTGGGTCGTGGAATTCCTGCTCCTGACTACGCCACTGTCCTGTTGAGACTCCGCCCACTGTTGAGACTCCGCCCACTCCTCCTCCCCACCGCCATCTGCCTGATGGATCGTGGAGGTCTCCATCGTGGAATATGCCTACTATGAACTATTCATACACTCTGTCATATTCATTGAATGTATTTAAACTCTAAATCTGTCCTTCTGGTCACATGACATCTATTGTTCTGTCCATCCTGGAGAGGGATCCTCCTCTGTTGCTCTCCTGCAGGTTTCTTCCCTTTTTTTCCCCCTGAAGGGTTATTTGGGAGTTTTTCCTGGTCCGATGTGAGGTTTTGGGGCAGGGATGTCTATGTGTACAGATTGTAAAGCACTCCGAGACAAATTTGTAATTTGTGAAATTGGGCTATACAAATAAACTGAATTGAATTGAATTACAACACGTCAGTGACGTGCGGTGAGGTTCATGGTTGGTGAGGCACTGACTCCTTTAGTGTCAGATTTACAAATATATAAACCCAAAAGAGGAGCTTATTCAATTGGCTACTGGTTATTTCATGTCTCAGCATTCTCCACACAACACACACGCGCACACGGTACATATTACAGATACGTAAAACTTCCTTAGCCTACGTACTTCGCGGCAAAAAATAAATAAATGTAAAACTATATTTTTTAATGCAAAGTAGCGTGAATATATGTGCATAAACTTGACTCGCAAGCATTATAGTTTTGTTCAGGGGCGGCTTGTCCATAAGGGCGATTGGGGCGACGCACTGCCTCGGGGGAAAAGAAAAAAGAAAAGAAAAAAGTCGCATTCTACCACTAGACGTCTGCTCTGCCTCTGTATGTCATTGTCCAATCAGGTAACAGTCATTCAGTCAGCCTAAAGTCGTGCTTCAAATGGCCCCGCCCCTTCTGGGGCGACTTTGGGCGAAATGAAAATCGCCCCAGACCTCTCCCATTGACTCCAATGTTAAACCCATTTTTTTCACAAAACAGAGCTCTCAATGCATTCTCTATGGCTTCCGGGAGGAGTCGCCCCTCCAGGTCTTGTCATCAGTAATCGACGTAAAAGCGTCTCAGTACGTCATACAGCTTCGACAGAGGCGTATTCAGTCGGCCAGTGCTCAGGGCAACAGCAGCGATTCAATTCTTTCTTTGAAAGAGACTCCTTTCGGTCGGCGTAACAATGAAGACACATTGGCAACAATATAAGTCGGACCTCCTAGAGCAGCGGTCGCCAACACGTCGATCGCGATCGACCGGTAGATCTCGGAGACGTTCGCTGTCACTCTCCAAAATAAAATGAAAATAAAATCAGAAACACATTGTTCCTCATTCTCGAACATTTTCTAAAGTGTCTTCTGAAACGTTTTCTTCCTGACGATCGACGTCAGAAAAGATCTCCGCCTGATGTTAATGAACGCCTGAAAGCGGGTTCTCTGACAGCCGTGTTGTCAGCTGTGCTCCTTAAAGAGGAACGTAGGACGACAGGTGAGGCGCAGGGGAAATGCAGAAAGACCTTTATTGATAACTTCACATGTTACACAAGGTCAAAGTACAAAGACATAAAACTAAGTCATCAATAAATAAATGTTGAGATGCCTGTACCTTAGTGTAAATGTTTACGTTACGGCATTAACAAGTTGCGCCTGCGCATGCGCCACAGCCGAGATTATTGGCGACTTGCCAGGTTTTACCTCCGTGAGTTTGGCTTTTCTGGTGTTGCCCTTCAAAACAAAAGCTCAACATTGAGCTTTTTTCTTGTCTGGTGGAGCAATCTGGTTTACTTGAAAGTAATTACAATTGCATGTATTCTATTATTTGAAAAAGCTCAGATGCAGGAGTCACAAATGGGGATCTGATATTTATTATTATTATAATTATTTAAATCTTGTTGAAAAAAATCACCAAATCAAAGACCAGGAGCTGGATTACTGACAGCAGCTAACAGACGGCCTCAGACTGTCTGTGCTTATGAACTAACTACAAGCTCACAGGCAGAGTTCAGTCACAGCCGTCACACTGACTGGAGTCACATGACTTGATGGCATTGTGATGATGCTACACATAGACAGCTGTCTGAAGGTCTGTGGTTTTGGGTTAATCATTATCAAAAAAATTGCCCCCCTGAGAATTTTTTCAGGAGCCGCCACTGGTTTTGTTTTGGAGTAATTTGATTCGTGTGTTTTTCTGTCTGTGTGCTGTTTGTCCTGGCGATTCGAGAATCGCCGTCCCACCCACCCCAATGTGAATCTCTGAGCCCCCCCTCCCCAGGAGTGTGAACCCGCGTGAGATTCAGAGTAAATTCCTGCTGGATATCACGTCTATATATAAACTCTGTTTCGGCGCTCTGTGATGTCACTAGTGACGTCACAGCACAGAACCGGAAACGCGCGCTATTAGCATCCGTGAGCTAAACGGCGCTAGGCTGAATTAAGAAAAAGTTTGAAGCAAACCTTTTAGCTCCGGCGTTGGTCTACCTGTGTTAATCACGTCCACTTTTGACTTAAAGTCCAGTTTTGAGACATTTTTAAGCTTAGATATAAAATCCTCTTCCATGTTGGTGGTCTGGCGTAGCAAAATACAAAAACAAACGGACTTGACTCGCCTGGCGCCTCAGCGTAGAAGAAGCAGCAACAAGTACCCGTTGGCTCACTAGCGCCCCCTGCAGGGCGGCAGAGTATTACCTTCTTCTTCTTCTTCTTCTTCTTCTGTGGTGTTTTACGGCAGCTTGCATCCTTTTAGTTGCACTACTGCCATCTTCCGGTTCCCAGCTACTATACTTTCCCCATCAGTCCTGTTGCTCGCAAAAAGTGCATGAAACACCCTCTTCCCAGACCACTAGACCCCCACTCCAATATACTTCCTAGCTCTCTTCCCTTCATCCCTAGTCTCTCCATTTCTTCCAACATGACCTTCCTTTCTGACCTGTATTTATTGCATGTGGTGACAACATGTTGTAGTTTCTGGTGCCTGGCAGCGCTCACAAAGTCCAGTTGGGTGTTTCCCCATCACAAATAATGTGCTGCATAAATAGCTGTGCCCAATCCTCAATCTTGCCATTGTGACTTCTTCCCTCCTATTTCCTCCCCTGACTTTTACCCCCCTCACTTTACTCTGGATTGAGTACAAGTGTCTCCCCCTCGTCTCCTGGTCCCATTGACGTTGCCACACCCTGTTGATATTTTCCTTGATGATGCCCTTTCCCTCTGCTTTAGATAACTTAACATCTACTTGTACTCTGTTTTCCTTTAGTGCTTGTTTGGCTAGTTTGTCCACTTTCTCATTCCCTCTTATACCTACATGGGCCGACACCCATAAAAATACTACTTCAATGCCTTGCTCCACTGCTCTTGAGTGCATTGTCAATATTGTAAACAGGAGATCTTGTCGCGTTTTGGACAGACCCGACTTCAGACTGGCGAGTGCCGACATGGAGTCACTGCACACAAGGACTTTGCCTGGTCTTTGTTTCTCAATCCACTCTCATGCCAAGACAATTGCGTACAATTCAACTGAATACACAGCCAGAAAATCCGAAGTGCGTTTGTATATTTCATAATTTTTGCTCGGGACTGAAACAGCAGACCCTGTACTGCCTGCAACTGGATCTTTAGATCCTGAACGACACATTGTGACGTGCTATTGTAAAACGTAGGTTTGACAGTAAGTTTAAATACAATTTTACAATAGCAATAAACCAACTCATCATGGACCCCGGGACTGACTGACTGTCACCCCCAGGACTACCACCTCTTCTTCTCTCTCCTCTCCTCCTTCTTCCTCCTTCCTCCTCCCTCTTCCTCCTCCTCCTCCCTCCGTTGATTGTTGTTTGTTGTCCATGTGTTGTTTCTTCCACCAAAAAAAAAAAAAAAAAAAAATTTTTTAGACGTTTCTTTTTTTTCTCATTCTTTGGCAATAAACCTGTTTCTGATTCTGATTCTGATTCTGAACAAAGGTGGGGTTGAATACTTTTTCTAGGCGTCGTTTACTCGCGATGGTCTATTTCCAAATGCTGCGAGTTAACTCCCCGGGACAAAGGGCTGCAGATTTATTCTACGCCACCTGATTGCCTTTGGAGAAGTCTTTTAAAGGCACTTTGACCTGTAATGTAAATAAATAGGTTTGGAACAGTCAACAAAATAAACACCTTTAGATAAATTATATATGTGATCTGTAATTTATATGGCCTTAAGAAAGTCGTAAATACTTTTTTTTTTTTTTTTCGTTTTGAATGTAGCTCCAATTGAAGCACTGTGGCTTTAAAAAAAAAAAAAATCAAATTTAATTCAGAGCTGTGAACAAAATGTGACAGTCTGCTCTGTATTATGTTGGTTATTGTGACGCATTACCAGATTAAAGAAGTTACGGGTCATTTGAATGATGTCATCGTTACGGTGCTACGGACTCCTGGTACACAAAAAAAAAGATTGATGAGAATCGAGATTTCGACAAACAATGAAGCGGCACGTGAAATGTTATCCACTTTAAAAATATATTCGCTTCGCCAACTTTCCGTCTGGTGTAAAGGGTCACTAAAGTCCTCATGGCGTAACACATTATTGCTTATCGCACACACAAGTACATCAATACTGCATCTTTGTTGTGTAAATACAGTTCATGTAGGCGAACGACAAAAGGAACAGAAAACAGTGTATTCAAGATTATTTTAATATTATTAATATGTATACTTTAGGCTTTAGAAATATAACTATCAATGACAAAACTTCCACTGGCGTAATGGTAGTTTGCTTCGGGCCCCATCAAATCAATTAATTACAATATGCACATTATGATACAAAGCAGATTTTAATCTGAAATAAATGCTCAATTGAAAAAGGTTTTAATTGTTTATCATTTTTCTTCACCTACTGTTAATAGCCATCTGCGAGTTATGAGCTCACCCAACACGTAAAGCCATTTTCTTCTAATAAACTAAATTAAGTGCAAACATGTTTTTCTTTAACAAGACTGATTGCAGCATCCACCTTTATATGGATTCAGATTTAAAGACGGAGGATGCAACAAGGCGGTCCTCCACCCTCATTTTTTGTTCCATTAGAGCGGTTATAAAAACAAACACAATAACAAAATCAGTGCAAAGTTGTTGAAAAGAGAAGGGGGTGGGGTGAATGTGGATGGATGCAAAACTTTCAGATGCTTACGCACTTGGTTATAAAATGGATAATTCATAAAAAATAAAAAAAATCACATTTTAGTCAGTAACGTAACCCTGAGCCGAGACTGGGCGCCGCCCACAACGAGGCGAAGAGAAAGGAGAACAAAGAGACTATGAACATTAACTTAACTCTCCCTTTAATCTCACGCCACAATTGTCTGGTTCGCATCTCACAAAGCAACGGTCTATTTCCAGAGGGGACAACAGTCTGACGGTATTTGAAAAGAACGCTAAAAAAAAAAATCTAAAATGTGTTAAAACTCCAGAGAACAAATTGCACCACACCTTCTCTTGCTTCATTTCTCCTCTAGGTCAAGTGAGTGATAAACGAAAAACAAAAACAGAAAAAAGCCATTAACAAAAGTCGGGTGGTGGTGGGGGGGGGGGGATAAAAGAAAAAGGAAAACTTGCAAAGCTCGCAGGGTGAAGAGCAGCATCAGACTCGGGGTTGCAGGGTTCTTTAGCAGCAGAACTATTGTGGCTATACTACTGTTCCACTGGGAGAGCTGGCTTGGTTTTGGGAGGACAATAAACCCTGGAAAGAGGAAAACAAGGAGATTTGCATTGGGAAAGTTGACAGTGTAGCAAAAAATTTTTTTTTACAAATAAAGCAACAAATAGCTCATTCAAAATCAGCCTCTTCTTTCCATATCCCGGCGCCCTGCATTTAAAGGGCTGTGCGGCGTGGAGGCAGAGTGTGCAGTGTGAGACTCATTTGATCAAGGCACTTCTCAGATACGTCGGTTCTCTTCCCCCAGGCACCTTTCATAACCTCTTGATCCGACCTTCGAGGGCATTTGTCCTCTTTTTTCCCCCCAGAGCAGATTTACCAAAGTTAATTAAGCATTACATTATATTGCACTTATGCTATTACACACTCAATCCGTTAAAAGTAAACAATAAGGTTCGTTTGAACTTCTTTCCTCTCACTGAATTCTAACCGAGCTTTTATTGCATTATGCAGTTTAGCATTTATCCAAATTCCATCCCCCTGCTGCGTGGCGCCATCATTCACAGCGGCTGGTGTTCTCCACCATATCGCGGCACCGTCTCCGTGTTTCAGGACGAGGGCATTGCTGCCCCGAGCAGCTGTGAACGTATCCACGGTCTCAACAGACCGACTCGTGTGACCGGCCGTGAGCTCCGGATCCAGACCGTCACAACCAAAGTCTCTGGACTCGGACAACAAGCGGACGTGGGAGCTCACGCGTTACGCTGGAAGCACGTGAGGAACTGCAGAGATCATTTGGGCCAGAAACATTTGCATGAAAGCTGAAATGTCAAAGTGTATGCAGGTGATACCGTGGCTATGCTGCGATGCATTGTGGGATGATTATAATAAACACAGTTCATATGGATTAACATCTTGTCCCCCCCCCCCCCACAGGTTGACACAAGAAATCCTCCTCATCTGAATGCATTATATAACTGGACTAATATTTTTATCGCGTTTAGATTTGAAAAGTAGGCATAATGGGTCTTTCATTGGAAAGCGGATATGTTACTCGTCTGCCTTATAAAATCAACAAAAAAAAAGCTTTATTTATGCCTTCAGACTATTTCTCTCCTTTAGTTACAGCCCATCAACTGACTCAGGAACAGCGTAGGACACTTTCCCCCCACATTAAAAACAACTTACCACTTTGCCCGGCCTCGCCCATGTGCAAATAAATCCCTCCTGACAAGCAGTCACTAAACAGTCCTCTAGAAATATGAGTACAGTCAGTCTCTCGTGTGCTATCTTTTTACAGATGAGGGGCTCGAGGAGGGGGACGTCCTCCATGCGCGGGCACAGCAGCGTGCCCAGAGTCTTGGCCGGGTCCGTTTTGGTTCTGGTCAGCAGGTTGAGCTTGTCGCTGCTCTTGCTGCTGATGTGCCCCATGCTGTGGTTGCGCTTGTGGTCCTTGTCGTGGTGGCGTTCCTTCCGGTCGTGGAGCGACAGCGTGGCGAACTTACTCACGCCGGTGGCGATGGCGCCGTCCATAACGCCACTGCCGATACCGCCGGCGCCGGCGCCGGCCTTGTTGGTATTGTTTGCCGTGGCGCTGGCTGAATGGGGCAGGCTGCTGGAGAGCGGTAATGCAGTCGAGAGGGAGTTAACGCCAGGGGTGTTGGCGCCGCTGCCGGTTCCGTTCGTCGTGCTACTCGAGGTGTTCGTGATGATCGCCGCGCCGGCGGGGGGGGCGGCGGCGTTCATCACGTTGGTGTGCGTTCGTGTCCGTGAGAGCGGGAGATGGGGGAAGAGGATGTCCTCCGTGAGGTCCCACAGGCACAGCTGAGTGTCCTGGCCCACCGAGCCGAACCTGTAGGTGACGCTCGCGGGCCGGCTGTCCGTGGAGTTGCGCTTGGAGAGTCGGGACCGCGTGCTGTCGGCCCGGTCTCGTCCGAAGTGGATCATCTGGTCCTGGAAGTCCTCGTCGCTGCCGCTGAACTCCGTCGGGTCGCTCTCCTCCACGCTGGTGGTGTAGTGGTCGAACGCCACCACGCTGACCCACGACTTGTGCCCGTGACCCCGGGCGATGACTCTGCAGTCCAAAAAGGACCACACGGTCACCAAGTCGTCCTCGCCGCCCGCCACGATGTACTTCCCGTCGGGGCTCCAGCACACGCACAGCAGGCCGCCGAAGTAGCTCTTCATGGTGCCGTGGAGCTCCACCGCGTCGAAGTTGAAGACTCGCAGGAAGCCGTCTTGGCTGACGCAGGCGAGGAACTTCCCATCTGGAGAGAAGGCAAACTCGTTCAGAGCCCCCTCGCCGACCGTCCATTTGAGGAGAGGGTTCCGTGTGGATTTACTCTTACAGGTGTGCACAGAGTAGTTCTCTCCCTGTTTGAGCAGCTGGTAGTGTGGAGCCGTGGTGCCGCAGGTGTGCTCCACGTTGTACAGGTACATGTTCCCACTGGCGTGAGAGACCAGAAACAGGCTCTCGGAACCCGGCACCCATTTCACGCAGGTTACTCTGGACTTGTCGATTAGTCTCTGGCAGGAGGGATGGGCAGTTGAGGTTTGAGGGGCAGTTGGCAGGAGAGAGCAGACGGAGAGAAACAAAAAGAAAAATCAGCACAGGATCATCAAGAAATTAATGTTTAAAGTGTTATTTAATGGGGCAGTTTTAGTAATATTCTAACCCTCCTATTACCTTGACCCCATTCAATGTTTAACGTCTCTAAAAAAATGATTGACATTATTTTTTTTAAATTCATATTTCAGAACTTTTCTTAATTTATTGGGGAAAACATAAAATTCACATGATGATATGTTTTCAATGTCCTGTACAATTTGACCTCAGGCTGTTTTTCACTGTGTAAAACATATAAGAAATATCAACCTTTTTATTTATTTAAAGGGATATTTAGGTCGTCAACAAACAAACATAAAGTACCTCACACTTAAACTTGGGAAACAATATTAATTCTAATCATTTTCTGGAGGTTTTAAATGCAGTGGTTAAAAAAAGTAAAAGATGTTCGTAACTTTGAAGGTAACAGAAAGGTGTGAGGCAGGGAAAATACAAATAGCAGCACAGAGTAAGAGATGGGAAATCCTTTGAACGTGGAAAACGTTTTGCCATTCAGATGATTCAAATCCTCAACTTACTATAAGGACACATTACAATTATACAACAGTTTAAGAGCAATAAGGGAAACATATTTAAAATCTTGTTGGAAATTATTGTTATACATCCAAATTTGTTGTGGACCAACTCGTGGTTTTCTTGCGGGGTGACAAGTTCATTCATTGGACAAGATAAATACAAATAAAATGTCACCTGAAATGGAAGAGAGAAATACGCAGATTTCTATCTAAAAAAAATAAAATAATCAACAGTACTACAATAACTGACTGTGAAAATGTTTATCTTAAAATCCACCGCCTCTCCCAATCGTCCCTCCACACACGCACAACTCACATTCATCTAACCTCCATCCCTCAGTCGCCTACCTCCTCGTTGAAGAGCTTGCTCGTCTCCTTCTTGATCGGGTCAATGAGCTGGACCTGTCCCGCAGAAAAACCCACCAGCAACGACACGCCCTCTGCTGTGGCGGTGAGGTGGTTGAAGTCATGGCAGGTGGGCTGCGTTCCCTTGTAGATGCGCTTGTCGATGGGCTTGCTCAGGTCAGCAGCCTGAGGAGAGAAAGAGGAAATGCACATGACATAACAAAAGTAGAAAAGTAGGTTGAACTGTCAGGAATAAACTATGAGAGCAGAAGGTGCAGCTACATTTCTTACTGTGCTTCATTTGAAAGAAACACACTGACACGAAATGTAGAGGAGATGAAGGGACAATGTTATATTTAAAGTCTGTTTAAAGCTTTGGGAAGTCAGGTATCTGGCCACAAGTGCACAAGAGGGGACAGCTGAACACAATCGTTCTGTGTGACCTGGTTTAACGCCTCAAACAGGCGACAGTCACCGAGCAAAAAGAGGAAGGACTCAAGGATCGAAGTACGACTTTTCTCTGTAGATGGATAGAAGTTAGCAAGCACTCTTTATGATTTACAGTTGTTATGTCAGGTAAACATTATTTGTACTGCAGTGAACAACACACCATTTTATATACTTCAGATAACCAGCATAACAACAGTTCCATTAGTGAACGATCGACAGTTTACACCACTGGAAGAATGGAAATGTGATGAAGACGATGAGTCAGTGGTTCCTCCACGTTGTCAGATGAGACATGAAGTGGTTCTGCCTCAGCGACCTCATGTCAAACCGGGTTTTAAGAGCATTTAGAGTCAGGAGCAGTCAAAAACACAGCTGCTTTGACAAATGACATCAGGCATGAGATGTGGACAGAACTTCAGTGATTAACAATATCAGCACAAAGGTTAGACAATAAGTTTATTTCAAGAGTGGTGAAGGATACTTTGAAGTAAGACGGTAAAGGAGATACAACAGAAAATAAACAGGTTAATATGATCTGCTACATTTGTTCACTAATTTTCAATTAAATAGTATTTGTTCAGCCTAATGTCGCACATTAACCTTAGAGGGTTTCATCTGTCCAACATGTGAGCAAAACAAACATGTCGCCATGGACCTGCTCTCCAGATGTTGTCCTCCACTCTGTGATTATTACCTTCGCATTCAAGAATGCGTAAGGTTTTGTTTTGATCGCTGTGTATATATTTGTACGTGTGTTATTCGCATAACTCCCCAACATTTTTTTTTAGGATCGATCGGGTCAAAGGTCACGAAAAGGTACCCAACAAATGGCTGCGGCGAAGGTATGCGCTCTTCCGAGTGCCCGTTCTAGTTGTAGGTTATTTTAGTTTAGAATGATGAAACTCATGGTATGCAGATGTTTCCGTGCAATGAATAAGGCCATGACACATTGACTTAAGTTAGATACCCTGAACTTGTGATGTCAGCTGTCAGCTGAAACCACGTGATGTCGGGTTAGTGTCAGCATATATACGACTGCTTAATGAATTTATTTTAAAAATGCAACTTTATCCCGACATCACCGTGTGATGTCCAGTCGTTTTTTCACTTCGTTAGCTCTTTTGGAATATGTGTCCGGACCCACCATCATAAGCTAGCTTTCAGTTATGATTTAGCTAACCGACCAAACTCTCCGCTCCACCACAAACATCCCAGCTAACTAACGTTAGCATTTCACTACGAGCAGAGCAAGTCAGCCTAGTCTGGAGCTAAAACACTTTATTAAAAAGGGGGATATCAGCAGAGAACGACTGGCAACATCACAATGCTGCCGACTAGAGTCAAAAAGGCGTCGACAGGTGTTTCCCGAAGGAACTGTCACTGTCACCGCAAACTATCGTTTCAACGTGAACCGCAGCCATGCCCACCCTGACAGCTCGAGTCGGCTTCACCCCGTCGACCGTTGTCCAAACTTACGACTCGTAAACACCCAGCAACAAGTTACACGGAGCGAGACACCGGGAGACTGGATTCAGTCAGCTGCCGCTAACGCGTCGGCTAGCGCTAGCTCCAACTTAGCATCGAGCTAACTAGCTGCGAGCTAATTTCAAAGTCAAGCACCTGTCAGTTATTTAATATGTGGACCGCGAGCCCGGAGCGTCGCGGCAGCGGCGGCAGCGGCGGCGCGTTTCAACGTGCGGCATCGAGGATGTCCGTTGGCAATCGCCGCGTTAGCTCGCTACCTTTCGCACGCCTTTGTAGATGTAGAAGTAGAGCTCCCGGCCCACATTGAAACAGATCCGGTCGCCGTTGCCCGACTGGTCGTTCACGTTGACGAAGGAGACCTTGACGGGGTTGGAGCCTTGCGAGTTGAAAGGCACCCTGTTGGGGCGGCTGTATTCGGAGTGAGTGAGGAGTTTATAGACGCCTTCCCGAGTGGTGAACTGAGTTTTAATTTCGTTCATCTCCTTCCCTCCTCCCTCCGCTGCCATCTTTGAAATTAACATTCGTCCCTTTCCTCCGGGCCGGATCTTACGCACGCGGAGCCGGGAAGCAGGGGCCGCGGAGCGGGCAGTCCGACTCTCCCGGTCCCCCCAACGGTTCACCGGGGAACTGGTGGAGGAGACTGGAGCTGTTTTAGAATAACACATTTGTCACAGTATTAATTTTTTTTTTTTTACATCGTAAGATTAAACAAAATATCAACATGTCAAACCATATGTTACTTATAGTACCTGTGGGGAAAGTACGGAAGCCCATTGCTGCCAGAGAAATGGAAAACATACAATATAAATGTAGCTGTGATAACAAAAATATCTCCAAGGTAAAGTCATAATTACGAGATAAATAGTTATATTTATTTATGAAATTTATAGTTATGATATAGAAAGTCGAAATTGTGAGTTAGAAAGTCATAATGATATAGAAAGTCGAAATTATGATGTAGAAAGTAATAATTATGAGATATGGACTAACTCTAAACAGGCTGGTAACACAACCCTGCCAATTGCAGGTACGTTCGTGTCCCGCCCCCACAGGTAGCTTGGCTGATTGACAGGTACCGAGGTCATGAGGCCTTCACTGACCTCCTGAACTCCGTAATTGCTCAAACCAATCTTCTTATCTGGAACTACGTCTTCGTGTAAACACTTATAATATAACAGGTTAACATTGCATGTCACTCAGTCCGTTACAGTATACATTTAGAAACTCTTTAAATATGTTTGACGAAATACACATTAAAAAAAAAACACTTAAGGCACTCGTGATGATTGAAATTGACATTTAGGTTGTTGTTCATTGGTAGCAAAAGCAGCACGGTCAACGCGGGTTTTATTTTGAAATCCCCGGACGGACGTATTATTTTTGTTTAAATCTTTTAATTAGCAAACTGCGGTCTTGAACTCGTGCAAATGCTCCTAACGTGTGCAGCCCGACGGTTCACCTGTGTGGCCACACTTTGCTGCATCACATTAAGCACCTGGCACTCTGCTGGTTGATTGGTTTCCCTTTCACCTGACAACACAAATGCATCGCAGTTTTACTTTAACACGGTGCAAATAAGTTTGCGCTAAATGTCATGTTATATGGTGGAAGACGACAACTCTGAAGACGACATCTCCAGGTATAAATATATAAATCTATATTTACTGATTGCAAAATTAAAAACTTAGAATGCTAACTTTACATTTGTAGTATGTACTATGCTTGGTGTTTTTAAATGCATTATTGCACTATAAATTCATATTTGTTCACCAATTAGATCACAGGGATAGACATGTGCCCGACAATATGGACCAGCTTGCTTACAAATACATGGTGAGATAAATCATTTAGCCACATTTCATGACCATATTGAGAGTGCTCTGTCCCCTGAAAATTCAAAATCACATGAATTAAACTTTTTTTCCTGCTTTGACATTTGATGAAAGTTGATGGAGTGACCTCTGATTTCTTTAAGGAGCTGTGTAAAGTGGAGTCCAGCACGGATTCTGACTCAGAGATCAGTCCAAGGTGGTCGGACACCAGCACTCTGGTATTTCTGAACGTGACCGTCACACACACAATAAGTACATATGGATAATTGGCAATGTAAACTTATTGTATACATGTATTTTACAAGCCACCAATCCCAAACATAAGACATTTTCTATTGGATATCTCACATGAATTCGGTTCTAAAATCAAATTGACTCCACATGTTGGCACCAAACATACACACCTTCCTCTGTCCAGTTTTATTTATTTTCTAACATCGTTAAGGAGGCGAACACATCGAATGGGCTCCAGCAGGCTTGAGCTTTTTCATTTGAGAAATTAATCATTTGTCGATGAAAAAATGACTGAATTCCTTGTTGACCAGGGATGTGTGAGCAGTACACCAGAGAGTGGGACCTTTCGGCGAACATTGCCATTAACACGCACGCCTGCAGGAAGACATGGCTGTTATTCTTTGGTAAGCACTCTGTCTAATCTGCCTGCTTTCTGCCACAAAAGCATCCTGCTGTTCTATATTTTCATGAATGAATGCATTTGTTTACAGTTTTTGGACCCTTACGATGGGAGCTCTGAGGATTCTGACGAGTCGAACCTTGATGTGGGTGTCACCAGCAGGCAAACGAGGCAGCAGGGAAAAAGTGGAGGAGGAGGAGGCTGTCGGTTCTTGGGTAGGAGGAGAAGATTTCTCTTTCATCACCCTGCTTCTGTTGCCCTCAGAGAAGTGGCGAAAAATGGGACGAGAGATCCCGTCACGGAGCCGCAGCAACATCTTCCGGACGTCCAGATGAAATGTGGGAGTGACTCTGAGCTGTGTGTCCGTGACATCGCGCCCTCCCATAGCGACAGGGATGGTTGTAGAGTTCTTACAGAGGAACCGGCCAATGATCCTACAATGCACAGCCAAACCACGGACATAGAAATGCATTGCCAATCTAATGATTCAGGCTTAAACGTTACAATCCCCTCCACATCTCACTTACCTGGACCTGTAACCTCAGTGGAAGGGACTTTGTCCCAGAGGCTGGATAGCTCCTCCGAGACGTCCCCTCGCCCCTGTAACCTCCGATCGATTTACAAGAGAAAGCTGGGTTTCCCTGAAGCAGAGGTGGGGGCGCTGGGGCAAAGAAAGAGGCAGTGTGTCGTCGACATGCACGATGAACCAAAAGAAAAGGACTCTGCATCTGAGCCATGTTTGAGTCAAACCACGGTGTAAATCCCTGAGGGTTTATTTGTACCTCCAGTTATTTTGAGTGTCACAATGTACCGATTGCAGTTCTGATTTTTTTTTTGTGGAAGACTTTAGTCTCCATTAGACAACCTACAAGCTATGCACAGGTGACGAATAAACTGTATTTTCCCCATTTACCAATAAAAGAAAACTATATTAAAAGGAGAAGTCAAAATGATATTTCTTTATTTCCGGGGAAACTAAATCGGCGTGTGCTATACTGAAGAGTGAAGTTTGAGCACCTCGTCCAGAGGTAAACAAACTGGGATCTGGTCTGGGCTGAAACAACAAGTCTTTATCTCCTCTGCAAATTCATGAACATCATTGGGTACATTCTGTGATGCTGTCCACTACTTCAGGAGAATACAGAAAGGTGGGATTTCCCTTTTAATGCGCAGGCATAATTTAATTAGGACAATCCATTTCCCCGTTTGTGTCCTGGAGGAATAAAAGATATGTCCTTTAATTGTCATATTGAGGTACAGCACAAGCGCAGTAAACTCGTCTGCACTTGCCGAAAGGCTCACTTGCTGGAGCACGATGATGATTAAGTTGTTTGATTGAGGCGTCTGCAGGGTGGGAGTCATAGTAGCTTTGCTTTAAGGGTGAGTGACGTGTAATTAGTGCAAAAAATATTTAACAAAAAGGACCATTAACAAATACTTCATTGAAAAGTTCTATTGTCTCTTGTCCACTATCTATTAGAGCAGAGCAAAAGGTCCGAGCTCCCAACGTAATGTCTTCATGAAACACCACTCTGAAACCATTGTTGCAGTTAATTTCATTCCAACGGGCTTTATTCAATCTAAAAACAGTTTCCTTCATAAAAAACTTACAACTTTTCCTTTTCCACATTTCATCCTCTCCTCCATCTAACAACATTCTCTCAACCTTCAACACTTTCCGAAAACACTAAGAATGGCAGCGAGTTAATTACTGCTCCGTGAATGTCGACAACTACGTTTTATATTGGAATGCAACGGGCTACAAACTACTTCTTAAATGGTTGTTAATAAGCAATGACTAAGCGAGTGTGTGTGGTTGGTCTTCAGGAAGGACCGCGGTGTCATCTACTCGGTGCAGAGGACGGCAACGCCACGCTCGAAGAAGCATTGTGGGTCTTCCTTGTTGGCGATGTCAAAGTCGACCGTGAAGATGAGGTCGGACCTGGTGAAGTTCAGGTACACGGGAAGAGTCACCTGCAAGGACAAAAGACCAATGTGAGGAGACTGCCAACATCATATCCTGTAGAGACCGCTTGTAGAAGATGACTCGTTTTATCCATCGTGTATAGATGTTCGCACCATGTGTCTCTTCTCGGCGTTGTCTTGCTTGAGCCAGCGGAGCTGAGTGAGAGGCAGCTCGGTGGAGATGGCGGTGGACAGAGAGAGCTTGTTGTTGGCACAGGTAGCTCCCTGCAGTGTCAGACCTGAGAGAAACGGGGAGCATGTTCCACGTTAGAACCTGCGAACTACATTTTACAAATACATATGAGATCACAGAGTTCCATCGGTGACAAATCGCCTGGATTCACATTGTCAAGTCGTGTGAGTATTCGTCTCGGTCGCTACAGAATTAGCGCGACCCTGCTCGTCTGACCTTTGATGCCGAAGCTGCAGGCGTCCAGTGCGGCGCCCTGTGCGCTGGTGACGTTGACCTCCAGACACAGCTCTTCCAGAGACCAGCTGTTTGCCTGGGCCACATACTGGCGCGTCGCGGTGATGTAAGCCTCTGGCGCAAACAGGCTGCCGATGCACACATGGATGTTCTGGAGAAGGAAGGAGGAAGTCATTCTAGCACCGAGTGGCTTTGTCATTGTTCAAGGATTCTAACATACTCGTTAGGTACAGCTCGTTTG
The DNA here is from genome assembly GCF_029220125.1 of Pseudoliparis swirei. Taxonomy (NCBI): domain Eukaryota; kingdom Metazoa; phylum Chordata; class Actinopteri; order Perciformes; family Liparidae; genus Pseudoliparis; species Pseudoliparis swirei. The sequence continues at coordinate 3,989,651 of NC_079398.1, forward strand.
ATGCTCTACACAAAACAGAAAAAGTACCTTCAGTTCCTTTGCACCCCCACTGGCGGAACCCTGGGAGATGTGCTGCAGCTGTTTGATTCGCTCACTGAAGTCCGTCACCCACTGGATCACAGTCATGTCGGCTGGAACTGTGTACCGGCACCAGCCGTTAGGGAGGATGCCTGGGAAGCAAGGAAAACAAAACCGGCTTGATTCCTCAAAATATAAATCGGTTTAAAGACATCTTGGTGGTCAGGTGTGCAGTACAAAGTTAAAAATGAACAAACAATGGGTGAAAGAGTAAGATTTTACCTTTAACAAGCTCGCTGATGAGTGTGCGCAGGTCGTTGGTCTGCTTCTTCTTGCCTTCGCACACCTGCACCACGTCGGCCAGGTCCTGACGGACCTCCTGCAGCATCTTGCCGCCCATCTTCACCTCGCGCTCGAAGAACCGGAACAGTGGGTCCTGATGTTTGTGTGTTTTGACAAAAACATTTAATCAAATACAGAAGGACGCAACGAAAATAGGGTACATATTCATCTGCTGTCATTTAAACCCGTTTTAGTTTATTTAATTTCAGCTCATGAGTCTTAAATTCTAAATTAAGTCATAAAACAACCAAGAATTACCGCCTTGTGGTTGTATGCTGCCGTTCACATCCAAGTCGGTCCAAAATGCTATCATTTTATATCCCTTTCACAATTAACATATCAACTCTTGAGTGATGGTTTTGTGAGGTCACAACGACCTTTGACCGCCAAACTCGAATCAGCTCATTCTCCAGTCCAAGTGGATGTTTGTGCCTAATTTGGATCAGTTTGTGCACGTAATTCCTGAGACTTGAGTGGCGTTCCTGAGATATTGCGTTTAGGGGAATGGACGACCCAAAAACATGATGCCTCGAGGTGATATAAAATAAACTGCTCGACATAACGTAAATGGTCATGGATGTTGTACAGAAGACATTACATGTCTTTCTCCGGAAGTCTGCTTGCCAACCACCACCGTTCCTCATTCTTCTGCCGGTACCTTGATGTTCTCCACTGTGCGTTTGAGTGGATTGACTGTCTGGGGCATGAGCTGCAGCCAGTTGCAGGCGGTGGTGTGGAGCGTCCTCATCCAGGCGGGCTGGGCTTCAGACGAAGTGCTCTGCTTGACCTCCGTCTCGTAGGCAAGGTCATCCTCATCCTCCAACATCTGCATTTTCAGCATCTTAGCCATCATGTCAGTACCTGAGCAGCCGGAGGGAGGAAGGGAGGGAGGTTGAAGACAAGGCCATGATGGGAGGTAGGGGGAGAAGAAGTTAATAGTGGAACCAAAACACAGACCGCTTTACCTTGAGGGTGTGTTAATAAAAGAGTTGTGCCAGACAGACAAACACATAAGGACTAGACTTAAGGGCTTCAGGCAATATTTCCATACAATTTAACATTCAACAGTTCCCAAATGGTTAAATGAACCACATTCTTGACTGACTGAGAATCTAAGGGGTAGGAATGGAGGTTGAAGAAAGACGGGGAAGTGTGGGAGGTGGTCTAAGATGTGGATTCTTTGGCAGCTGGGATTGTGGAAGCTTGGCGTGTGGAAATCAAATCTGACAAAGCAGGTAGACTCTGGACTCTGAATGAGTTGACCGAGCAAGAAGAAGCAGGATGTGTCGAGGTCCCGTTACTGAGGAAGAACAATAGAGCTCAGGTGACGAAGACAAGAGGCTGTGGCGTACCCTGAGTGGTGAGCAACACGTTCTCGGCATTGCTAGGCAAACCGAGCCAAGCTGGAGTCTGAGTGTCGGGAAGCATCTCGACCCAGTGCATGAACTCCTCACGCCTGTGACATAAGAAACATATTTCAAAATGATTATAAAACATCCTTTTGATATCAATGAACCAAAGTGATTTAGTTTTTTCAAAAGCCGCGACTCACCGAATGCCGTCGGGCATTTTGATGTCGTTGTGCCCGTCGACCTTGTGCGCCAGCTTGAACTCGCTGTCGAAGCTTTGCTTGGTGAAGATGCGATCCATGAAGCTGTTGAGCAGCCGCTGGTCAAACTCGTTGTCGATGCGGCCGCCATAGATGGATTGGGCCATCAGGGTTTTCAGAGCCGTCCAGGGGATCTTGTCTGGTGCAATGTTTTGACGACCCTGTGTGTGTGTGTGGGGGATGGGGGAGGCAACATGTGACATGGTTGTCATATCTTTAACACATGCATTTATATTGCAACAAATCATTCTCATGCAGACACCTTTAAAGGACTTTGTACGATTCGTGAAATGATCTCCCACCTTAGCAGTGTCGTCCAGCCAGGTGTCGATGGTGTCACAGGCAGAGCGCAGGTCAGACTCTCCAAACTCGTATTTCTTGGACCAGCCCAGTGGGGCGTAGCGCAGACGTTCCTGGATGACTGCATGGAACCAAGCCAGCAGGAAGTAGAGACGAGCTCGCTCGTTGGGCGCCTGGAGAAACATGAGGGGGGGGATGTTAGTACGTGTGCAGACAGCATTGGCGGTAATGATTAAGCTTTGTGAGTGTATGCATTGGCAGGTCTGGATTAAGTGACCTTGCACATGCGAGCCACAGGGATGCTGCTGAAGGTTCTGAGCATGTTGGCCTTGACACCGGGAGGAGGCTCGAACACAAAGATACGACCGGCACGGAGCAGATTCACCGGAACCTGGTGGGAAATCACAGTCACGAGGTTTTAGGGGTGAAAAGACAAAAAGGATGATCATTTCCTCACTGCTTCATAGTAAAGGTTATGACATGTGATGTGGTTCACCTTGGGGTTGATCTCCATTGTCAGGAAAAGCCTGAAGCTGGCATGAGGCTGCATGGAGTGGAGCTTCTTTTCCAGCTGCATCAGCCATCCGGGGGCCAAGTGGACATTCTCCAACATTACCCACCTGCAGGATGAAAACAGTCAGGATACCAAGACAACAAAACAAAGTGTACGCACAAAGAAAATACACATTACCCACCTGCCAGACTTGATAGCAGTGTTGATGTCTCTGTCTGCCTTATTGAAGCCCTCGGCCGAACCTGTGGACAGTGAGAGACGACATTTACCAACAATATCAATATAACCAAATGTTTGACTTCAGGATCTCCTGTTTGTCAATACTCATTCCTTCCTTCTTACCAATTGAGATGGAGGTGATCTGCTTGTTCTCCTCAGCAGCCAGGTCTCTCACCAGGCCGCTGGCATCATAACCCGGGACAGAACACATCAGCACAGGCGTGCTGGGCTTCACCTACGCACACAAGAGACGGAAAGTCAGCCGCAAAACACCGACAAACGCCTCTGGGGAGAAGGTTATCGAGGAGATATATGGTCCTACCTCGTTATCCACGATGTTAGCCAGGTCCAGCGGCTGTTCGATGATGTTCACGAAGGTCTCTCCCAGCACCTTCGAGACAAAAATGTGCGACATGGCCAGCAGACGGTCGGGGCGGAAGGCCTGAATCAGCAACAGCTGGTGCACTGTCTGGCCAATGGGAGCTGAACAACAGAGGTGTAGAGGGAAGGGCAGAGCAGAAGATATATATTTAATAAATAACTCAATCAATTTCGCCTTAAAGTTCATGTTCATGCATCAGAACACAAAGCTCTATACTCACTGGACGGCTTCTCCTCTGACCACATATAAGGAACAGCCAGATCTGGAGTGTTGCTCTCAAGCCACATGAAGAATTGCTGAAGAAACAAAAGAAAACAATAATGATCACTGAGGCTGTCGTAGAAAAGTTATTTAGAAGTATGCTTGTTAAACAGATAGTTCAACAACTCGCCTCATCAGCCTGAACATTTTCCACCAAGTCGCTGAATGCCGGCAGGCGGCTGAGGCGGACCATGGCCTCGCTCTGCTCGGTGCCGAGACCCTTCACTTTGGGCAGCGACATGCCGGTCAGAACGATCTCCTTACCACGAAGGAAGTGCTGGAACTCGGCATCATATGAGGGCTCACTGGAAAGAGATGGACCGAAACCATTGAGATTGAGATCACTGAGGAACCTTGTTTTTATGAGATACTACCACTTGTTGCGTCGTTGAGGCGTCTTACCTAGTAATGCCTTTAATGCTAATCTTAGCCAGCAGCATGGCAAAAGTGATGTGGTCATTGTGCAGCATACCTCTGGCTGTGCGGTTGAACACCACCTAAATTTAAAAAAAAAATTGACAAATTGAGTCCGTTACAATCATACTACGAAAGAAAAGGCGTCTCTTGTTTTCAAAATGCGTGGTTCAAACCTGGAAGAGGTCCTTCGTGATGACATCGAGTCTCTGTGTATGGTCACTGATGTTCTTGAGGTTGGAATTCTCATACAGCACCGTGTGGTAGGTATCCAGGAAAAAGTGAAGAGAGTACTGATACAGGAAGTGCATCTGGAGCGAGATACAAACAAGATTAGTTTCTTAAAAGGTCGTATACAAGTATTAGGCAGCATATCTTAGTGTGGATGCGTGTTTAGATTTAAGAAAAAAGTCTTAATACGAAAAACAAGAAAAAGGAGTGGGTGAAAGAGCAAGTTAGATGTGTGCAGACCTGGTTGAGAGACTCCAGGGTGAAGTAGATGCTGCTGCAGGCGGAGGACAGAGACAGATATTGCTGCGACACGGCCTCCACTTCCGCCATGACGATATCCGTTTCCTCCACCTTCCTGGTTACCTCAGCTGCCTCCTTCTTCAAGTTCTCCAGCGTGGTGATGATGGTGTCATCATCGAGGATACGTCCTTTAACCTCATTGAGGGCCTGCAGCAGGGATTTCTCCAGCTGACGCAGACGCAGCTGGAACTCTCCTACAAGAGACGGAGGAACAGTGGTTGGTCGGCTGTATCGTTTCACTGAACTCTTCATCGTGCATCCCCGTCAGTGCTCGTCATCCCCAGCTGTGCCCTGACATCGTGTTGGCACATCTTCTGTCTCACCCTGCAGTTTGAGGAGGTCGGAGCGTTTCTCATCCACATCGGGCCTCTCGGCCTTCAGGACCTCGTTGAGACACTGGCTCTGGAGGCTGCTGCGCGTCACAGTGAAGTTGACAAATGAAACACGAGAACACAAGTCTGGTGGGAACTCGACCTGCGCAGACAAGAAACACCACACGACGACGATTAACTTCCTCGTAGAATCAGTCTAATAAGGCAAATGCTCCATTTCGCAAAAGCATTTTCTTTCTTCTTCACGATAGACAAAGTTAGTGGATGAATCTACACACCGTTGGGTCTCGCGTGGAAAGGAAGATGACAAAGGAAGGTGACAGATCAATGTCTTGGTCTCCCAGGGTGATGAGGACACGCCCTCCAGTCCTGCGCACCTCTCTGTTCAGCACCGGGTTTAGGATAGGGTCGTAACTTTCTACATCCTGAAAAAGACAACAAAAAATACATTATTCTAAATAACCAAATCCGTGATGAATATTTAGGCCTTGGACCATGACAACTAAATATTGGCACGGAAGTGACCGTTCATACCTGGACCAACAGTGGGTTTCCGAAACGCAGGGCGCTCTCCAGGTTCTTCCTGAAAGCATCATCCAGGAAACTGGTTCTGGTGATTTTGCGGTCTTTGTACTCGTTCATTATGAACTCTGTTGCTTGGCCCGATGGATCGATGATCAGCGGGTACCTAGAGAAGGGGATTGTATCGAATAGATAAACGCAGGAAGTGAAATCGCATCAAGGCTAATTAATGATCAGGAATGCTTATTATTCTACACAGTAACACAACCTGAAAACACTGCCAGGAGAAGAGAAAGACACTGACCTGTTGAACCTCTTGAGCATGATGGCGTTCTCAGTGCAGAGGTCATCAGCTGGGAGAGAGTTGGCTTGCCAGCGTAGCCTCTCGTCAGCGTTGGACAGGTACTCAGTTCTGGCTATATCAGTACGGAACTGGGGGGGGGGCATTTGATGTATTTAAGTTTACACATACTTTACATATTGGTTATGCGAGTAAGACTAGGACTTGTAGGTGTGATGTTCATAAATGGACTTGTGAATCAGAGCATTAACTACCTGAATGTTGGCCTGCTGCAGGTGGTGAGACCACGTCGTGAACAAGTTCTGCCTCATCTGTTGTTCAAAGTAGCCGGCATAGGAAATGAAAGCTGCAGAGAGCAGGCAGTCTCCAGCGATGGTGGACATCTGGTTCTTGAAGGTCTCACTGGTCTTCTCCCAGCGGTCCCTTTCAGCTGACAGACTCTTCAGCAGGGCTGTGCTGCGATTCACCTGGAAGGCGAGAGCACGAGTTCAGAAAAATGACAGTTAAAACTGGATATTAAAAGAAAAAAAAGAAAAAAAGGGAGAGAGGGTTCAGTTACCTTGGCCTGGACAGCAGCCAGGTCAGCCTTGATGGCCTGGGCCTCTGAGATGAGGACGGCATACTCCTCCTTGTAGCGGGCGATGCTAGCCTCCAGGTCTCTGATCATCTGCTCTACCTCTTCTGCCCTCTTCTGGTTGTCAGAGGCATCATCCTCGAGCTTCTGCAGTTCATTACGCAGAGGCTCCACACGCTTCAGCATGTCGGCGTAATTAAGCTAGGGGAGTGGCAGAACGTGGTATACATTAAAAAATATCTTTTACTTTTTTTAAAATTCATTTCCATATCGTTGGCTTCCTTACTTGAGCAATCGCCCATTTCACCATCGGGCCACAGGCCAGAGATGCCCTGTTCACTTGGTCATAGTTGAAGCTTGGGTTGGACATGTAGTTCTTCTTCATCTTCTCACGGATGGCGTCACTGAATAAAATGTAAACAGTCCAAGAAGTTAGAATATAGCAGTCGAATACTTCGATGTGAAAGTGTGGAACGATGATCATGAATCACAGGAAATTATATATTGCGCAGAATCATTTGAGTTTGGTTTGAGGTGGAGAAGGGGGGGCAATTTCTATCATCTCATCTGGGAGAAGTGCAAAATCATGACTTCAACCGTTCAGCAAAATCAACCGATAAGAAACCTCAAATCAAATTCTGATCACAGGTGCCACTTGATTAATATACTGATTGAAGTAATTAGTGCTTCCATTAAAGACTAGACGGACGTTCTGACGCCGGTACCTCATTTCCTCAGAGGAAAAGTTGACTATGCTGCTGATGAAAGTGTCCCTGATAATAACTTGTCTTATTTTTTTCCAGTCATTGGTCTCCTCGCCCAGCAAAAGGCAGATAGACTCCAGGGCCAGCTTGACTGCAGCTGGAGGATTGGTCATAGCCCGCACTTCTACTAGGTGATGGCGCTTAATAGAACTCACCGCTAGTGAGGTGGAAAGAGGAATGTGTATGAAAGAAATAAGTAGTAAAGAGAAGAGGGAAAGGGGGAGCAGAGAGGGCAAAAGAAACAGACTCAGGGGTTGAAAAGTAAGAGGGAAGCAGAGGGAGAGGGAGAGAGCTTTAGTGAACAATTGCACAATACATTCTTTATTATTTCACCTGATGTCATCAGCTTCGAAGTTAACAATCGTGGGGATGAAGTTCTCCCTCATGATGATTGAACGGATCTGCTTCCAGTCGGTCGTGCTCTCTCCCAGGAGCAGGCAGATGGACTCGAGGGCCAGCTTCACGGCGGCAGGTGGATTGGCCATCGAACGCACCTCCACCAGGTGCTGCTTCTTAATGGACTTAACGGCTAACAGTGTCAGGTGAACAAGGATCGTGGATTATGACAAGGAAGGGGCAGTGAGGATGCAGGTAAAGATCAAGTAAGTGAGTATTTCATAGCATTGTATTTCAGTGCTGCAGGAATGAGTCCAAAAACCTGGAAATAAGTTTGCAGATTTGAACTTCCAGTTCCCTCGTCTCAGTCAATGGGTTATTTTAATGGGTTTTTGGTTATACGTTTAAAATAAGGTCTGTGGTTAACAAAAACATAAGAGATTTTAACATTTTGGGTTACGTTATAAACTAGAATATTGAAGCTTTAAAAAAACCAACGCCGTTGCTAACAAACGATGAAGGAATATTAAACATCATCACGCGGACTAGTCTGCCTTCAGCTTAGTGGTGATGCCGTGAAGTCTTGTGACGTGGAGTCGTTCGTTTTTAACCCAAATTTAGCCTTTTGAATATGGAAGTTGCATTTACGCTTCAAAAATCATGAAAGTTAACAATCTGAAAATATCTTCTGTTTGCCAGAGCTTGAAAACCAAGGCAAAGTCAAGTAAAACAGGAGTATAGCATGTATTGTAGAGCATATATATAGTTCTACTGTATGACAATCCATCCTCGTGTCACAGGTTGTACTTATTCTGTGACAACAACTGAAACGCACTCTAAAGACAGCTGTGAGTAAATATACCACTGTACCATTCTGAGATTCAATAACAGCCGGCTCCACTTGGTCCAAGTCCTCTTTGACACTCAGTTGTTTGTGCTTGATCACCTCCTGCTGCTTGTACACAGACTCCTGGATCTCCTGGCTCATCACCTGGAATCACAACAACAACAACATAGTTTAGTCTAATTCAATCTAAATGAACAAGATCCACTGGACAACAAGTGCAATTTATTGTTTAATCAAAAGATGAAGCAATTGAGATTGTGATTTTATATTTTCTTTAAGTGATCTAAGTGCTGAATTCCTTCCCGTGTACCTTTTTCTTTTCCGCCTCCTGCTGGTCTTTGACCATCTTCTTCAGCTTGTCGTTGGCAGCAGCGTTCTTTGCCTCCAACTCTTGGCTCTTGATTCTCAGGTCACGACGAAGCTCCTCCACCTTGAGGAGGAGGCGCACGTACAAGCGGGGAGTCAGACAAGAGCAGCAGCTGACCAGCACACACCAACATCACACCAGTCTTCTCAGGTTGTGAAGATTAGTTGGCTATTGATTAACATCTAGAATTACTTTACCTGATCTACAGTCTCCTTGATTTTGCGGAGGCCGACGTTAAGGTGCATCTGCTGCTCCTCCAGCTCGCTGCGCTTCTCGTTGAACAGGTTGGCATACTGGTTGATGAAGTCCAGGTAGTGGCGAGGAGTGATGGCCATCGTGTGGCCACCTCGCTTAGCCAGACGGTTGTTAGCCTGTGTACGCAAAAGCCACATATGCCGTTGACCACGCGATCGCCTCATTCACCACAACTGCAAACTTGGAAGAGTTCCTACCTGGTGAAGGGTCGTGTGTACAAACACACAGGCATTGACGATAGCCTCGCGGTGAGATGGCGGCTGGGGCATTTTGTCATAGATAACGGGCATGTAGTCTGGCACCTTGTAGTTTGGTTTCTCCAGATCCAGCTTGCTGGTGAACTCCTTCCCGACCTGGTAAAGGGCCTCTGTGGACCAGTCTCCGAACCAGTTCAGCACACACCTAATTAAAAAAATATATAGTCGAGTAAAAAAAGTCATGTAATTTCAACGTTGTAATGAATACTTCACGGGTCTCGGTACCTGTTGAAGAGGGCAGGAGATGTGGCAGCTCTGTCCTTCAGGCCCTCTGACGAAGGGTTCATGGTAAAAACAACATGGAGGTTCCTGATAACCTGGCTGGTGAACCATTTATACAGCTCCTCGTGAGTGTCGAGCATCAGGCCTTCTTTCTGGGCTCCCTCCTTACATTGTGTCATCAAGGTGGCATACTCATCTCCCTCGAACAGCCCAGGAACCTAAGAAGATCAGGCAACGGTAACAAGTCAGGAACTAGAAAATTAGGTGAGCACAACTATAATCAATATTTTATCTAAAGACAGTGTTGTCATTGATCATTATGGCAGCAAGAGCTAAACGTACCTCTCCGTTGGCCAGCAGTGTGTTCATTCTCTCAAGGAAACCAGAATCCAACACATTGGACTCATCCATGATGAAGGCCATCTTCTCGTTTTTGCATCCTGACCGACGCAGCACTGTACGCAGGTCCTCATCAAAGTCCTCTCCGGTATATTTCCTGTGTACCTGTAAACACGCGTGCAGAAATCAAATTAAATACAGAGAGGAAGATATTTGGCGCATTATCACTACAATTGCCTGCGTTGTACCAACCTTGATCTGGTACACACTAAGGCCGTTCATCCAGGCTACGAAGCGAGACAGAGTCGTCTTTCCTGCTCCACTCACACCGATCAACAGGAGATGGCCCTGAGGCTGACGGAAGATTCTGGAGGGGAAAATCAAATGTTACAATTAACAATAAAATGTCCTTCCAATTATTTAAAAAAAACACGTTTATTTTTGCCCGTTACTTTCATGACACTGCATCCCAACTGGCAGCGCTGACTTTTTGTTGGACGCCCTGTTACTCACCGGTCAATTCTGAGGACGTGGTCCAGCACCTCGTTGAACAGCACCAGAGGGACGTCCAGCTCCTCTTCGTAGAACACCTTCAGACGGGCCTTCACGTAGTCCCTCAGCTCCTCCTGCTCCACTGGGATGTAGTCCTGCATTCACAAACAAGCACTTAAGATTTCCATTTGAACCGAGTAGCTTAAGGCTTTAGGTCAGTTATCAACATTTCAGCATCATTACAAAAGCAGGAATATCATAGTCAACCCGTCTCTGGGTTACCTTGGAGAGCCAGTTGCTGTAGAGGATAGGCCGGTTGAGAGCCTTCTCCCTTTCAATGTTGGGGAAGTGTTTGAGAGCGACCACGTCGATGTTTTCATCCGTCCACCTTCTTTCGTCAGCATCGACAAGCCTGGAAAAAGGTTTTAAGATTAGGATCATCTTCAAATTTAGCAAATTAGCATCCTTAAAATACCTGAGCATTTCTTAGGTGGCAGTTTATCAGCTTAAGCAGACCATATCGAGACATGATCATACAAATATACTCTACACTATACTGTTCAAATCTAACAAATGTACTGCGATTTCCTTCAAACACGATCAGAATAGATAATAATTTCCTATTCTTCAGCCTCTCACTCACCTGTCCTGGAAGAGACGGAGACCTTCATGGGCCCAGATGCGGATGAGTCCCTCCACAGGCAAAGTCTCAAGTGGCCGCAGGGCCTCGAAGATACCTCTCACCCAGCGGGTCATCTCTCTGGGAGAGTAGATGTAGTGAGGTTGGGTGTCCTGGGTGAACCGTTCCTGAGAGGACAAAGGGATGGATTAAAGACATGCAAACATAGAATAGTATGAACGAAAGGACTGAAACACGATCGTTTTATCTTTTGTTTGAACACTAGTTTCCTATGACCCTTATATTTAGTGATCTTCTTTACCTGAGACATGTTGTAAAATTCAACCATAGCAGCAGTCAGAGGCTCAGCATAGGTACGCAGAGAGGGGATGAGGCGCAGCATGGCACGGTTGAAGGTTCCATAAATCTGGGTGAGAGAGGCTGGGCCTGGATAGTCCACGTACACCACAGGAACATGGCGCAGGAACCTAGAGACGGCACACGTGACCACCGTTAGGGCTGCCATACGGAACATTACTCTTTAGAAGAATCATTCTTATTTCATTCGTTTTTCTGTTAATCGTGGCATCAGCTATATTATTGTTCGAATCATTCTGGTTACCGCACCTGTGCGTGAGAGGCTTTCTGCCAGGGTCAGTGGGCGGATTACAGGCTCCGACAAACTGGATCCTCTCCAATTTGACCCAAGTCTGGTCTGAGGTGCGGTAGAAACCTCCATGTTCCACCATCTGCAAAGAAAAACACCACAGCATTTAACATACAAGGGATACCAAACGTGATGCTGCAACGATTTCAGTTTGCACACCTGCATGTTGCTGCAAAATGCACAGAAGGGAAAATAAAACATCAGTTTGTAAACGATGAATCATACCTGTCTGATGAAAGAGATGACTCTCTGGGTGCCGTACTTGTCCATGTCTGGAAGATTGATCTCATCACAGAACAACACCAGCCACTTGCCCAGCTGGACCGGGGAGAGGACCACACCGTTGGGGGTACGGCGGTACTCGCAGTAATGATCGAAGGTCTTCAGCAGCAGCTCTGGGGTGGTGGCACTGGAGAAGTTCAGACCCACCACCTTGCAGAGAATAGGAAAAACATTTGGAAATTACTAAATATTATCCTAACTTTACACTCTAATATACATTTTAAGTGTATACAAGAGCTTTCTGGTCAAATGAATGGATGTAAAAGGACTACATCGTATTATCCTTTGAAGTAATTTTAATGAGCTATAATTCATATTCATCCAGTCTCTCACCTCCATATCGGGCAAGGCTCTGAGGGCGCTGAACAGGGTCATCGTCTTTCCAGAGCCGGGAGGTCCACACAGCACCAGAGGTTTGTGCTCTGCCAGCCACGTGTAAAGCAGAGCCTCGTGGCGAACAGTGTCCAATGTGGGAACCACGACATCAGGGGATGCCACTTTGTGGGTCTCCACCTCAATCTGGGGCACCTTGCCCTGCCAGGACTGCCATTCACCAGAGATACACACCTGCACAATACAAAGAATCCAATGCAATTGTTTTTCTGAAATTACAAGCCTGCTGTCGTTTCTGTTTGCTTTCAATGACTTGTAGGGAGGCACGAAGAATCAGACATTTTCTTTGAAGTTTACTCGAGAAGAACCGATATCTGTACGAACAGAAAGAGGCTATACCTCGTAGTCAATGATGGGGACGTTGGGAGCAGAGGGGAGTGGTATGGTGGTGATGCGACGGATATATTCTCCAAGGTCGGTCCTCATCTTCAATCGTCCGTCCCCAGAAAAGGACCACAGCACAGCGTAGATCAAATACCTCTGGATAGAGACAATGAAACAAAATGTATCAGCTTGAAGAACAGGTTTACTTCTTGTATACTTCTTTCAGTTATATGGAGAGCAGAAAACAGAATTACCTGCATGTATCTCTCCAACTGTTCATTGGGCATGGGGAAGTCAGGATGGTTGTTGTTGTAGAGCGCCACATTACGGCAGGCCTGGTGCAGCATTGAGAACAGGGAGCCCAAGCAGCGCAGACGGGTGAAGTCCATGATGTGCTCCAACTTGGAGGCATGCTCCAAGGCCTTGATCACCAGGCCTGTAGAGGTTAAGTAAGGCTGCAGGACAGCTGCAGCATCACGCTGAATCTAGAGCAGAACATGAACATTACATCAGTAAAAGAAGAATAGTCATCAACTATTCTTCTTGAATGAACGCCGTCATCTTCATCTTTTAAAAAGGGTCGTGCTTTTTCCCCCCCTTTTCTTTTTTTACCTGTAACATAGGTGATGCGGTCTCATCCTCGTCTTCTATGCCCTTCCTTTGGCGCTGAGCTTCATCCTCTCCCTCGTCCAATGGGATGCTGCGAATGCGAGCCAGGAAGTGGTTGAAGATCATGTCGGTGCTCAGGACATCCTCACTGAACCAGACCATACCGCAGCGAGACACGGTGGCCAGGGTGGCATACTTCAGGTTCTGTACTTCAAACATTATGCGCACCTGGAGAGAGAGAGGGAGACATTGCCGGTCAATACAGGACGCTTGCACCAGTTTAGACTCGAATAAAAACAGAAAAGGTTTGAGGATCTGTGCTCTTACATTTGGTGGCAAGCTGAGACGCTCGCCGTTGGGCAGGGTGAGCATCTTGTTGTCATCCAGTACCGAGTTGAGATTTTCAACCCACTCAGGGTCAACATCACCATCGAAGATAATCCACTGACGCTTTTGCAGTTCACCTCGAACATTATCAATGATTCTGAAATTGAAGGAAAAAATATTTAGTCCTATTACAAGATAGAGATGAGCCGAGTGGATTTCTGCCCATTCGCAAATGAAACTCACTTTCTGAGGATATGTGTGAACAAGCCATCGGTCCATTCACGGGTGTTGGGGTCCAGGGTTCCATACAGGTGGTCCTTGCTGATGGCCTTGGGGTCAATAATGTGGGCTACACCCTCAATTCCCTCCACCCTCTCCAGAGCCTTGAGCAGCACCCTCCATGCCATAGACTTCCCACTACCGGAGGGCCCCACCATCATCAAACCGTGGTTGATTTGTGTGATCTGGAATAGCTGGAGCACCTGGAAGAGGATGTAAAAAATACTGCCGTCATGCAGGGATCTAGCCGTAGTCCTGTTGAGGCGTCCGTCTCTAGAAGATGGCATGGCTGTATAACTTATTATTTCTGGGCACATAAAAGAAGATGCATGTTGACTAAATTGAAGTACATACCTTCTCCACCCACATGCTGCCCACATCGTCACCGTCTCCATAAGTGAGGTACATCTCCGCGCAGACTTTCTTCAGCTCCTCCCTCAGAGCCGTCATCTCTCCACCCGTGTACTGGACTCCAGGGAAGACATCCGCCAGCAGGCTGAACAGAAGAGGGATGTCTTCCGCCACCAGCTTAGGAACCATGGTCTCACACACGCTCTGGATCATGATCTACAGTAACAAGACAAACAGTGAAATAACCGTTTGAGCCTCTTAACTTTCTAGCTGTATGATAACAAAAAAAATTGTTGTTGCAAATTGACAAAACAGAAACGTCACTTCAAGTCCTACAATGTGTAATATCTATACCTCCTGTTCGGGAAGATTCTCGGCGATGTCATTCTCATCAACCACCTCTCCGCGCTCCAGCTTCTCCCTTTTGATCTTCTGGATTCGATCACGCTTGACATTTCCAGCACTGATCAGCACACTCTTGAGAGCTCGGAGGCCAAAATCGTAGTGACTCTGGGACGACAGCTGCTCATCGCACAACCTGGAATAATAAGAACCATTTCATTTATATAGCACCTTTCAAAACAAAGTTACAAAAGTGCTTCACAATATAAACCTAAAAGCAAATAAGACGCAAAGAGAGATCGTAAGATGAATTTTGAAAAGTGAAGACCTGTCAAATTCTCTTTATCTATGCTTCTTCAGTACATACTTGAAAAAGGGCACAATCTTCTTGGCGAGGACCTCAGCAGTGCGGAAACCTTGAGAGTAGAGCATGACCTGTGAGATAAGCTGACGGTCCGGCTTGGTCATGGCCAAACTGCGGAACAGCTTCTTCAGATTGTCAGGCAGGTTGGATCGGCCGGCGTAGCCAGGGTTCATGGTGATGAAGATGGCCATGTCTGGGCTCACCTTCACCTGCTTGTTCAGGAGCTCTGTGGTGACTGGCACACCTAAGGGATGACAGATGTGCATATATTTACAATGCAGTTCTCATGGAAGATTACAAAACTGGTGATACACTGCTTTTCTGTCCCAATATGAATTTTCTTTAATCTTAGTAAGATGAAATATATGATATTTAATCTTTCTTGGCAATAAGAGCTCATAATACTGAATGTAATCTGGATAGTCTCTTTAAAAAGACTCCTTTATTTTCATGAGACCCAAGTTTCCACAAATGTTACACATACTCCTGTCTCTGTTGGGCTTGCTGTGCTCCCTCAAGGCCACCTGGATGTACTGGATCTGCTGGGAGACGGCAGAAAGCATTCTCTCCTCCAGACGATTGAACTCGTCGAAGCAGCCCCATGCTCCCACTTGGCACAGACCCACAAAGATTCGACCCATGGCCTAAAAAAAAGACGACAACATAAGTTAAATGAGCAATATAATTAGCAGCTAAATCCTTATAATCACGTGATATGCAAACAGTTCACCGATCTCCCAATGTGTGTTGTTATATTTATTTATTTTTAAAGCCTAAGATCAAAGAATGTGTGCAGCTATGTACCTGGAAGTCAAATGTCTCATCACAGTTGAAGACCAGGACAAAGCGGCCCAGCTGGTGACCAAGAGCTTTCACTGACTCAGTCTTTCCTGTGCCAGCAGGACCTAGATGGAGGACAAATACAATAAAGTTGACGTTTAAAAAAAAAAAAATCTTTACTATCCTAATATCAAATTCTTATGGGTACAAAAACAGCTTCTGTACCAAATGGTGACCCTCCAAGGCGGGCCTCCAGAGCCTGAGTCATGGTGAGATAGCAGCGATCTGTGAGAGGGGTCTGGACGAGCTTGTCCTGGACACCCAGGTACTCAAAGCCATAGTTGAACTTGGCATTGGCCATCTGAATGGACAGCTGCTGCAGGACATCCGTCTGCTTGGGGTCAAAATAGAAGCGCATCTGGCTGAGCCACTCGAAGGACTTTGGGTTGTCGATCTTGATCTTGATCAGATTCCTCGTCACATCACGTTGGTGCACCAGCTCGGTGATCTGAGAGAGAGCCGAAGAAGAGGGATTTCAGACGCACTTTTCATGTGACAACATTCTTTAAAACATGTTATGAAAGAAAATGGCCTCTAACCAGGTGCTCGAGTTTCCTCCGGCGCAATGTCGGCTGCTCCAGCAGAACGGTGTCGGCCAACACGTTGAGGGTGGCCTGCACATTGGACAGCACTCCATGCATGAGATTCATGTCCCCGCCACCCGAGATGGTGGTCAAGGCAAACTCAACGTTCTCAGACCAGGCAATCTGAGTGGACAGGACCACCAGCTGGGCCTGTGAAGAGAGGAAACCGATTCAGTGAAATGACATTATGTTGTATAACTGATGTCGTGTAGAATACATGCTCTCAATACAAACCTGGTAACTATCAATCCATGTCATGTACTGGCTCAGGTCAATGGCTGTGCCCTTGTTGAAAGCTGTGACCTCTGTGACGGACTCAGCTAAGAGTTTGGCCAGTGTCACCCTCATCTCCTTCTCCACCAGCGTCAGCCACTCATTGATCTTGGGGTGGTCCGTAATGGAGACCGGTGTCTTGTAGAGAATCTCCTCCCCCTCGCGGGAGGAGATTCCCAGCACCACTGTGTTATCTTCATTGAGCAGGATGCTCGAAACACCCGCGAACATCTTCTTGAAGTGCTTCTGCAGCTTGGGCACATTCTTGCTGTTGCCAATGATCTCAAGCAGGTCCTCGTCTCCCACAAAGTAGAACCTGGAAAGAAAATGTGCGATATATCAATTAAGGATGGTTAATAAATGAATGTATGAAGAAATTAAACCGTTTCTAAATGCTTAGAAATAAGACAATCGCGATAATAATGCGTTTATAATACACATTGACAACAATGCGTCGTACCGTCATCCCCTATCGTCGTCTTACCTGGGGAATGAAGATCTCTCCCTCTCCAGGTATTCTCCGAGAGCTTTCTGGATTTTTCCCAGAAGGTCAGCCAGTCGCTCCAGTGACCTCTGCACTCCCTGTATGTTCAGCACATCCATCACTAAAGGAGACTTTGACACCTTCTTCATCAGTGCCAAGAACTCTGTGCTGATACTGTGGGGAAAAAAGACATATTAGTCAATTCTAGTTTCAATAAATAATTAATTTTAAATGAATTAAGGGTACTTTATTTACCTGTGGAATCTTTGGGTTTCTACAGGGAGCAGATGTTTGATGTCAGCGCTGCCGGTGAAGATGCCCTCCAGATAGACCCAGCGACGCTGGACGTCAATCCAAACGTCAAACAGAGCCATGATGCGATTCAGCTTGTCCTCCCAACTCAGGGCATCTTCTTCAAAAACCTGGGAGGAAAAAAAAGTAGATGAGCATGAAAAAAAATGAGATATACATATATTTGTAAAATCTCTAAGTGTTGTCTAAATGTAATCGTAAAGTAATTCGGTTTACCTTGTAGTATGGAGACAACTTCATGGCAGATACACTATTTATATGTTCTTTGACCTTGTTGAAGAGGTCATCCCAGCCTCTTATCAGACGACACTTGTTCTGGTAGTTCACC
Organism: Pseudoliparis swirei; assembly: GCF_029220125.1. Lineage (NCBI taxonomy): Eukaryota > Metazoa > Chordata > Actinopteri > Perciformes > Liparidae > Pseudoliparis > Pseudoliparis swirei. Next base: position 4,007,227 of record NC_079398.1, read on the forward strand.
AGGTCGAGCTCATACGAGTTCCACACCTCACGGATCTGAGGACCAAAAAACACAAAATGATGAGTAGGACTACAAACCAGAGTAATTTTATAATCATAGATTAAATAACAATAAATATTTTAAATCCTGCCAGTTGTCCCCTATGCACATCACATATCTATATATCTTCAGGGACCTCTCTCTTCACCTGTTTGAGGAACTCCTCCAGAGCCATCTCTCCTTGAGCTACCAGGAGAACGTCCTTCACCACCATCTCGTTCTTCTGCAGATCCACATCCCAGATGAGTCCCAGGGTCAACTCTGACGGCACCCAGTTTACATGCAAACGCTTCATCAGCTGCTTCCAGTGGCGTTCCTTCAGAGCCTCCGATTTCAACTCGATCACCAACATGTTAACCTGGTGAGAAAAGGAATCGGTAGACCATTTAGTAACACATTGTTCACATTTAAATGCAAGTTAAAATGTGTGCCTCGTGGGAAGAAAATGACCTTCATGTATCCTTTAAGCAGCCTCTGGACAAACTCGTAGGAAGCGTACTGTCTCAGTCTTGCTTGGAAGTTTTTTAGCTGGTTCAGAAGACCATCCAGAGTCTGACGAAGCTACAAAACACAACCAACAGAAGAGTTATATTCTCATAATTTCTCAAAAGAACAGCAGAGATTCCATGATCTGAACCATTATTGTGGATTTGTTACCTTACGAGGCTGTACAGACACCCAGGGCTGCTCTTTCATCTGGTCTATCTGCTCCCAGACCTTTCCCAGCTCGGACCAAACTTCCTTCAGGTCATGCAGCTCCTCTAGTGCCACCTACAAGTGGCCACAGAGAAAGAAAAAAGGCCAAAAGGAAAATATTAGACTGCCTGTTACTTTGTCTTTGATTAGTGTTTTTAAATGCTTTTATTTTAATGTTTGCTGGCATTACCTGCACCCTCTCTTCACTGCCACTGAGCAGGCCCGTATCAGTGAGCTCCAGGGCTTCTTTGGCTCGGGCGCACTTCTCCCGCTCAACCTTCAGACGGCCAAAGTTGCCCTCGTAGATCGTCAAAGACTGAAGAGCCTCCTCTGGACGCAGGTTACCCTGTTGAAACACATCATCAGTAAGACATTAAAAAAAGCCAATTAAAAAAAGATTTCATGAATTACTTCCGACACTAGAGCCGATGCTTCAACAGCTGCAGTTAGTACAAAACGATGTATTGCATTTCAAATGTGATAAGAAGATCTAATATCTCTTACAGCAACTGGTTTGGTCTTCTCCCAGTCAGTGAGCAGGTCAGTAGTGCGGTTTTCCACAGCTTTGTCCTCCTGGACGATCTTCATTTGCAGGTTGACCACCTGCTGCTGGATAGCAGTATCCTTGCGCTTCATAATGTCACTGAAGGCCCCCCATTCACCTTCGATGTTGTCGATGTAGAGCCAAGATGGAGGGAACTGGAATCTCTGCTTCTCCAGCAAACGCTGTCCATTACGGAACAACTACAAGTAAAAGAAGTGAGAATCTGATGAGAACCCACACTATATATTTCTTGGAGCATGCAGTGATACAAATGAGGAAAGGGAAGGACACTGAATGTTTTTTGAGGACTTACGTCCACATTTTTCTCAAACTGTTTAATCTTGCGCTTCAATGTCTGGACGAAGGTTATGAAGTTGACAGCATCTGAGGTGCTGGCTGTGTCCACGGAATGTTGCTCCAGTTCTTGACGGGACTTTTGAGGAAACAGAAAAATAAAAAAGGTGATGAGAAAAAAAGAAGATATTTCAGAGAATGATCATTCGATCAGTGTCTTTAGGAAATATACGTTACTAAGCTGGTCAAAAGACATTTTATATGAATATTTTGTGTTACCTTGGAGATCTGGGAATGGAAGTCCTGCATGTTCTGGCCAAGCATCTGGCCAAACTTGCTGAGCACCTCTTTGTGCCAGGAGTCGTACTTCAAGTTCACCTTGGACTGAACCTGTTGGCAGGCACACAAAGAAAGAACATTTAATAAAAAGCCCATTGACATACAAAAGGAGTATCTTTGTGACATTGTATAAGAACATTGAATTATCATGAAACAAATGTGCACAAATAAGCAGGTTTGTATAAGAACAGGCATCATGGTTCTCTAAATAATTGAAAACATTGGGTTTAAAATCCAAGAGATGGTTGCTCAAGAAATAATTTTAAAATTAAGCATCATTAACTGTCAATCATTATTACCTTGCCATAGTCGATGACCACAGGTCCAAACTCTTTCCGGGTCTCTGCGTTATCAAAGGTTCCACGTGCTTTGCGGATCTGGACCAGCAAGGCCTGCCACTTGGTGAGGTCTTCACCCAGTCGGTTGTAGATGTTCTCAGCTTGCATGTCCCACAAGCACTGGTACTGCAGCCACACCTGGACGGAGGGGGCAAAGAAAAGAGATGGATGACCACAAACTAATGTACATGACAGTGTGCATTATGCAAACATATACGTCCTGCTATACAAGTACGGACACAGTTATTTGTCGTTTCATTTCTTTCAAGCCTAACTATCAGAAATAAAACTTGAGTATGATAACACACTGTAAAGGTCTCTTACCTTGACATACTGCTCCACCTCATTCACAATGTCTTCGACAGCATTGTAGGCCTCCTCCAGCGCTGCAGGGCCGTCCGGCATCCTGGTCAGGGCATTTCTGTACAACTTCTCCTCCTCTGACAGCTCGTAGTGGACTCCCACCTGGTGGGGAAGCACAAGCACAATAAGATGCATATGTCCTTCTATATATCATAGTTGAAACTTATTCTATGTTTGGTAGATACTTTGTTCAAAGTGGCTTGTCCCTCTGATGTTTATAAACCACAGACAATTAGGCATGATTTTTTTATCATGCTCTCCGCAGTGGGAATCACCGCCCTACTCGTCAAACGTCTCTACCTGGTATCTCTGGCTCTGGATCCTGGGCAGAGAAAGGATGACCATCTTCCAGGCAAACATCTCCTGGTAGAGTTTGTAGCGACAGTCTTCAATCGGCGGGTTCAGGTAGATCACCTGGTTAGTAATCCTCAGCTCGTGGACAACATTCTGAGACGAGAAAACAACACAATATTTTGTCATAAGAGGGAGCCGTGTTCAGGAATCCCAGGTTTCCCAAAATTTCAAAGAAATACAACATAGAGTCACTACAGTCACAATGGCTACCTTGATCTTGGGCTCCCCTCCAGGTTTTTGGCTCACTTGTGGAGCCTCTGTGTCCATATCTACATCAGCTCTGTCCTCTATGTGGCCACGGAGGACCTGGGTCCAGGCCTTAAGGCCCGCCTGCAGACGAACTCCCAGGATACGTTCAATCTTTGAAAAAGAAAATATACTTATTTTAAAGATTTAGACAAACCATATGTAGAAAGAAAAAGAGTGGAACAGTTTAAGTGTTCAGTATTTCCCTTCCAATTCAAAACAGTCGCAATCTAACTGAACAAGAAGAACAAATAATCCTTGTATTGCATTTTCGGTGCCAACCTCAATGTCCAGCTTGTTGACCCAGATGGGCAGGTTGGAATAGGAGTGGAGATTGAGGTCGTCCACAGCCTTCTGGACTCGGTTGAGGATTTCAGAGAAGGTCTTGTTCTCGAACATGCAAGTCTCCAAAGAGCGAACCTCAAGATCAATTTTCTCCTCGATCAGTAAGAGGTCGTCCACCTGAAAACCACAGGGGAAAAAAACACATTCAAATATATATTTGAGGCAACTGAGGAGAGTCTGTACGTATGTGTGTAACCATTTTAGAGTGACACTGACCTTTTCCTGGAAGTTAAAGACGGTCTCAGCCAGCCTCTGAACATAAGGATCCAGCTTGTAGGATTCCCAGACCAGAGTGATGCCTTCAGTAACGAGAGCCTGCACCTCTTTCTTGAGCCCAGCCACCAGCAGGGAGATGGAGAACCTCTCCTCCACCTTCTCACAAGTGCGCTCGTAGGTGCGCACACTCTCGATCAAAGAGATGGCAAATGGGTACAGCTGGTTGGCCTGGTGGGCTTTGTTGACGATGGCCAAAGGAACACGGAAACTCAACCACTTGAGGTTGCGGACCTCTTTGGACAAGGTGATGATCTCAGGGAGGAAGTTGACTTTAAGCTTGAGCATGTTTCCTGTACGTCCACGGGCGCGGGTAATCTCAATTGTGAAGATGCGGCCGGACACACCAAGGTTACGCTGCTGCACCTGATTTACAAAACAAAAGGAGTGACACGTATTTAAAAACAGTAGAAGAGTGGACAAAATAATGAAAACAGAAGTGTCAGAGGCAAAAACTTGATGCCACACTATAATAATGTCTATGATCAGCTTCATACCTTGCGAGCCCAGTCATCAAATATCTCTTGAGTATTGAGCTTAGCCCTGAAGCTATCTCCATCCTGCTTCAGCTTCAGCCCTTCCACATGGTTCTCCCAGCCTTTGCCCAGAACATCCTCGACTCTCTTCATATATGCCGTCAGCTGACGGTCGATCTGCTTGGCCCAGATGATGGAGCCAGACACAGGCGGCAGGTCTCGGACATGGCTCATCTTACAGGCCTGGCTCTGAGGGTACTGCACTTTGAACTTGTCGTGCAGTGACTCAATGTCATCCTTCACACGCTGGATGAGCTGCGTCTGGTACTCCCGGATGGCGCCGCGGATGTGGGGACGCACAAAGAGAGCATTAAAGCGGGAGAAGATGCGGAACATCTCGTTGGCGTTCTTGGCGGTACCCAGCTGATCGCGCAGGCGGGCGGTGATTCGGGTCTCAACGCGATCGATGCGTTCGTCATAACGCTTCATGGCCGCTTCCCAGGCTTCCATGCCTTCCTTGGACACATCCAGACCGTCGACCTCTTTGACATTCTCATAAGCCAGGTTGACCTCCTCGATCGCATTGGCATCAGCGGCATCAAAGAGAACTCCAGCTACCTTCAAATCTTGAGGCTCAACTGTCTCTCCAGGGGCATGTTGTGGCAGGGCAGAAACCTGTTTTATATGGATAAAATGTGGAAAACCAAATGCAAATGCTACTCTTATGTCGTCAGGATTAACAGGAAAACAGCATTAAAATGGACGTGAAATATGTAAATGAGGGCAAGATATGCTGGTCAGTTCAAGTGTGGCCGTTAAAGATGCTTATGGTGTTTTACCTGAGGCCTCAGCACACGGACGATGACGGCCCTCAACTGCTCGTGCTGCCTTCTAAAACGTCTCATGTGATCGAGACGGGATTGGAGCTTCCTGTGAGCTGGGCTCAGACGCCACACCATCTTCAGGTTCTCCTCCCTCTTTCTCTTCACAATGTCTCTCAGAAGAACCTGCAGTTTCTCGTACTCATCCTCCCAGGTCTGGAACACCTCGAAGCATGCCACCATGACCTGCACGCAGAAGTTCAAAGGTCATTTAGAAAGAAGTTGAATGTTTTGAGTAGTTAAAGTAAGACTGCACTTCTGGGGGGGGGGAATGGATATTACAACAGGTTTTAGTTTACGCTTGAGACCAAGCCACACCAACCTTTTCAAATTCATCATAGGCAACATGCATGAGCTTTCTGGTGCCCAACACCTTGAGGAGCTGGGAGCTCAAGTCCCTGGAGATGGCCTCCACGAGACGCAGTGCTCTCTGTATAGGGTACTTGGTGTTCCTTATCTTTTTCAAGTGAGTGAAAATGGCCATTAGAGCCTGGCGGATCTTATCAAGCTCTGAAGCAGAGAGCAGGTCATTGAGAGGGAAGTCCTTCATCAGAGGATTGTAGTCATTGACAGTTTCCACAGCCTGTTTTAGACCTACGAGAAGCAGAGAAAGTAAAAACTTTAAAATCACACTGTATTCAAGTACTGGCAGTAATAAAAATGGTCTGGACTGGTTGTCACTCACCAGTGTCAGTATCAAAGCTGACGGTAGCATGGAACCGTTTGCCGTGTTTGAGGATATCCAAAGTAAGCAGAACCTCGGGGCTCTCTCTCTTCTCCTGGATCCTGTTGAGCGCTCTCTCCAGATTCAGCCAAAAACTGATCTCTTGCAAGGCTGTGCCTGAAGCTGGGTCACGATCAAGCTTTGTGACCTGATAAAAGTTTGGGTGGAGGAGAAAAATAAACCCAGTTGTGAGTTTAAGAGAAAATATTTTACCATATACCCGTTATGGTGTGAAATTTAAAGACGAAAGAGAGAAACGCCTCTTTACCTTTTGGATTTCCCTGATCCAACGGTTGACTCCAGATTGCAGCTGGTTAAGGAAGGTTGGGTCCTCCACTTTGTCTCCAAAGTCAGTGACCTTGGGCTTCTCCCCGCGCTCATAGAACTGCTTGCCGATATTTGTGATGTTGGGGTGGATGAGCAGGGTGATCTCAGGAATCTCGATGTTCTGCTGCAAGTGGAGAAGGCCCATCTCCAGCTCGGCAATCTTTTTCTCCACTGACGGCGCCATCTTATCCCCATCTCTAGAGAGGTAGGACAGATGATAGTGCACATTCATTTTCCATCAATGTTGCATTATAACTAATTACAGAGTTCATGATTCAGTTTACTAGATAGTTGTTTTTTTAAATAAAAATTATATGATATATTTTGAAGATTACCTGTCAGCCTTGCCAGACTCACGAATGTAGGACTTGAAGAAAGGAGCAACAGCATTGCTGATGAAAGAGTGGAGTGTCTCATAGGGAGAATCCTCACTCAAAGTCAGAACACGAATTTGGGTCGAGATGGGCTTGTCGGCATCAATGACGATCCCCCTCTTGATCAACGCCAAGCTGCAGGGGAGTTGGGGGGGGGGGAGTTAGCAGAACTCAAGTAGAAGCTGAGTGCTATGCAATAAATAAATAAAATCACATGCAATTACTTAGTTGAAAAAGCAGACCTCTGTACAGTGTAGGACTGCATAATATATCATTGTTGTTGTCGTCATTGCATAAACATTGTGAAACACTTTTAGTTAGTTGAAAGAGTTCCTCTAGTAAAGTGCACTTATATATTTGTGCATTTCGTGTCCAGTTCAATAAAAAAAAAATGAAGGGAAGGTTATTCATTATTTGTATTTTTAAACATTATTTTGAAAGAAAGTAGTGTTTCCATTATATCCTGTTATGTTCAACAACGCTATTGCACATTGCATATCTTTCTCATATCGTACGGCCGTAATTCAGTGCATTAGATGCATCGCTTACCTGTTGGACTTCAACCCATAGTGAATGTCAGTGCTTATATTATAAGTGATGCATTCCTTTTCCTCTTCCCCTTCATCTCCAACATCCTCTGTGTGAAGAAAAGATCAAATGTAAGTCTTATCTGAACAAGAAAAATAAAAAAATATTCTGATAATCTTAGTCAATGATCAGAAAGTCATTTTCCACACTGTAATCAAGTTGTTAATATAACATTCACCAAGCAGGAAGGATTGATTGCTCAAGGCCAACCAAATAACGATTCATTTATGGTAAAAAAAAAATACATTATTTGGATGCCAGACAGTAATATAGTTTATGAGAGTATAATAAACCATGTTCCATTAGGATGACAGTGCAATCTGACTTACATTGATCCATGTTCCCTCCCTTCTTACGGGTGAGGTCATTGTTCGTAGGAAAAGAAACTGCACCCTCTGCTTTGCAGCATCAGTATTCTTAGTGCAAGAAAATAGAAACCAAAACCTACAGGCGCTGTCACTGACTGGGCATGTGCAGTACCAAGAGATCAAGGTGGAGCACTCATAAAACAACCCTAGCGGAGGGAGAGCTCTGGAGTAATTTGCCTGGAGAAAACTAAAGATCTTGTGCTCATAGACACGAGTTGGTTCACATGATAAACCCCCAGGAGGGTGCACACAACATGACTTGCCATTCTTACAAAGGACTCATTATCTATTCATTTGAGATGGTTTTGGTGCTTGTTCTTTTTAAATAGGGCTTCCGTTATTAATAGCACTGCTGAAATGTGGTTTGTACAACCTGCATTTCAACAATAACACAAAAAGATAACGTACATTCATTCCACAATACACTTAACAAAAAACATCGTCATTAACAGAGAATTAAATTAACCAGTATCAGGCCTTAAAATGATAAGCTGCATTACAATTTAACAATGCGATAGATGAAGATGGCACGTTGGCTTTACATTCAATCAAACTAGATTTCAGACTCATTGTCCAGAGAAGACAGAACAAATATTATATAATATTAATATATTATACAACATTGAGTGTAAAGCCATTTTGTACGAGACGACTTCTCAAGCGAATGTACCAGAAGTGTTGTTAGCTATAACTAACGTAACGTTAATGCGTCACAGACAAACGAGCATTAGTTCCGTTATCAGCTCGCTGACCGCTAAATGTAACGTCAACGATACCTTTGAGAGTGGTTCTCTCGACCAGGATGGTGTGAACTTGTTGATCGGACAGAAACTTCTTCATCTGCTCCACGGCGCTCTTCTCCTCCAGGGCGGCTTCCAAACTGGCCGGGGCCTCGCCGCCATCTTCCAGGAGCAGCGGTACCAATTTTCTCATGTGATTTTGCAGCACCGAGGTATCAGCGACCGTCTGAACGGCCGACACCTCCATGGTGCCGGAGTTTTCCTCCGTCCCACCACCGTCGGACATTGTTTGAAGCGGGCAACAACGCCCAGTCCAGCGGCGTGAGAGAACAAAGAAGCGAGCCTCGCGTTGTGTTGTTCGCGGTGTCAACCGAGCTGGTCAGACTTTGACTGCTGCTGTCAAAACGCCGCACCCATCGGGTTTATCTGCGCAATGCATTGTGGTACTTGTAGTTCAATGGGTTTTTATTTCATGGAATATACATGTGGAAAACTACAATACCCACAATACAGTTGAACAAATTATAATTTTTTTCTCTCTCGTTTTTAGTTGTGTATGACACTTCTTACGGTCTCTATGGGGGGAGAAAGGGAGTGACCTCCTGTGATGCAGCTGTAAATCCGAACTACAAAACAGTTAATATGAGGAAAGTTATAAATATAAAAAAATGGGATTACTACTTTACTGATGGTTAGATTTGAAATAAAGATAATTTGTCTTGCATTATTCATGTTTATTCAGACTCCTGCTATCACGGTCCGTGTACGTTTGTATCGTTAGTACGTTACTTTAGCAATCATTTGACTATAAACAATGTGAGACATATTCGAAATGTAAGAGTAGCTGTGCTTTTCATGTTTTAGGCTGCCTACAATAACTCGTAGTCAATCTCTGACTAGTGTTCACACACACAACACAGTGCTATATCATTCTTTAGTAGTGCCTTCATTTTCATAATGTTATTTTGTTGGAGGTTCGAAGACACTGTCAGCAGAGTTAGAACAGAACAGGTTAGATGTTGAAAGAGACAGTAACAAGAATGATGGTGCAGTGAGGATGTCTTTTATTTTGAAAGATTCGTACTTCCGGATCGCCTGCCTTGCTTTGCGTACTTCAAAAGAAAAAACTAAATAATTTGCAAAAAAACTACATCGGCTCGTTATTTGAGTTAGGTTCTATATTAATTTTGTTTTAAGGATTCAGACGGGGGAAAAAGAAGAAAAAATGAAACTTTAGACCTCTTGAGACATAAGAAAGTGTAGAAAGGATTCGACCTAGTGATAGTGTAAAACTCTACACTGTTAAAAATGGCAACGTTGCCTAAACTAAATGTTAGAATAAAGACAGAGAGGAATAGTTTTGATGTTTTATTAAATAAATATCAACATGAAGTAAAAAGTCTAAAACCACAGTCTGAGTAAAACATGAGCTTGCATATACAAAACACCAGATCCCTGAGTTAATAGTAATCACAATTTACAGCATTATTTCCAAGCTAATATAACTACACATCTCACACAATCAAGTATACATTATTGTCTAGTATTGTATGGCTTAAAACATTATTTGCCTAATTTAAGGACGTCGTTCATTTTGTGATGATGAAAAGCACAAATGTAACAGACCCCTCTTAGAGCTGTTATTTAGCAATCAACCTGACTTTGTAGAGGAGCCTCATTTCCAAGATGTTCTTACAAGCTAATGTACTCCGATAGTAAAACATCTGATTTTGCAGATATTAGGGAAACGTGTCAAAACTTAATTTGTAAAACTAATACCAGGCTTTTTCTTATCCTAGAGATACATATTCATGTCCACAATAAAATGTGTTCGTTCATATGGAGTCTAGCTCTATATTCCTTTTTGTCTATGTACAATGCCCTGATCATGCCATTGAGCATAAAGGGGGGAAAAGAAGAACGAAAGCATGTTAATAATGTACAAAATCAACCAGCAGAAGTCCATGACTCAGTCTTCTTCAGGAAACTTGAATTTTGCATAGACAATGAGCATGACTATGGACATGATGATGCACAATGAACCAATCACAAGGTAGGCAATGCCCAGGAACTCATTCCGGCCACCCATCCAGGACACATTGCTGAACACCACCTTCTTTTTCCCTTTAAAGCTCATAACAGGATAGTCTGGAGGACAAAATGTTAAGGATATACAGAAAAAATGGAAAACAGTGATCTTCACACAAGCATTAAATATACATAACTAGATTAAGATGCTGTATTAAACAGCCAATGGTTATACATGTTTTACCTATTTATAACTCATAGTAATTTCAATTTGAAAGGATTTATTTTGGGGCATTGGCCTCAATTCGATTAATCAATATATCATATAGCAACTTTAATGAACTGCATAATCCATCTGAGAGGCATTATTTGTAATGACTTATTGCAATGTAGATTGTATGTAAATAAATGGCTTTGCCGTCCTTCTGAAGCCTATGTAAATACCTCAGAGATGTAAATTGGAACATTTGATTATTTTTTTCTGAACTCAAGGAACTCCTGAGTCATTGTGTTTACTCTCAGGTTAAAACTGAACCACACCCAACCGGTTAAACAAGTTAGACGCGACTCTAAACAAGCGGCCGATACAGTGGCGGGCGGGCACGGGGACACACACACACACAGGGGAATACACACACACACAAACGATGGAAAGAAAAGATTAAGGTCAGAGTGAAAAATGACGAATGTAATCTTTAGGCACCTTCATTCAAATCAAACCAGAATCTATAACGTATAGAAAAAGGATACTGTAGTCAATGTCAAGGGTGTAGTTTCCAGCTGGCAGACCACGTGCATAATCACCCTGAGAGATTCTCCGATAGAGCTTTCTGAAATCTGGCAGGGCCGCCCTCCTCATCCACACCAGGAAATCTTGATTGATGAAGCCATTGTTGTTCGGGTCTGCGGGGTCCAAATCGTAAGCAGGTTTGGGCCAAAATAGAGGCTTCACCGTACCTGGAAGTTACACTTGTAATCAGCTATTATGATTCATCAAACAATTCACGTTATTCATAATATGACCCCCAACCCCACAAAAGAAAACCGTATTTACTGCATCAGACTAAGTTGCTTCTTTCATCCACAATACAACTCCTTTCCTACTCTGTAAAATCATATTGACAACACAATCTGTTTTTGAGTAGAGTGGGAACATCTCATCACAAGACAATTCATCTGCATCATATGCACCATTGCTCTAGTTCAGCAGGACAGACAGTTCCAGTGAAGTAAGTCACTACCTTCAAATGCATCCTTCAGAGGCTTGACATCGGGGTTTCTGTATTTGACGTTGTAATCTGTCCACCAAGCAATCCCTTTGCCATCGAAGGGCACCTCCTTCTTTGTCCCATTGACGTGCCGATACAGCTTGAAGGTATCTATTAACAAATGCAAGATTTAATACTTACATCATAACACTGCAAATAAACTTAATTCCAGATGAATTTGAAATATCCTTACATACCATTAAACATGCTGTTTGCTACTGATCCACATGGTACAATTGGTTTCCCACCGTCAGTGTCATAGGGTGAACAGGTGTCACTGGGAGTCTTTAAGAGGGACAGATAACAGTGTTTTTAATACTCGTGGCATATTTGTACTCAATTCAGCATATCTCTTAAATAGTTTTACTCCAATTGAGATCATCTGGATTTAGTTTTTCCCAGTTGTGTTCTTCAAAACCCTATGTTGGTAACTCACCTTAAAGTTATCCAGGTCTCCGGACAGCTGGGTATCATCTTTGGACACACCGTACCTTCTGTAGTTCTGGAAGTAGTTGGACAAACCGTAATAAAAGAACACGGGTCCCTGTGGAGGAAAACAGCATCACAGCCAAGGATCAGCGGCAGGAGGAAAGTTAAACATCATTAGTATTTCTATGCGTGTGAACGTGTCTGTGGAAAGCTCCAATGTGACCTCAATTAAACTGGGAATGTTAAAGTCCAGCTGGCACACACAGTTCTTTACATCCTTGTCGGTGCACTTGTAGCAATCTGAGTCTGTTTCAACCCCAGTGTAGTCAATCTAGGAAAGAACAAAAAAAAGGCAATCATTAATTATTGATGGCTTCAAAACCTGTCTCCATCAAGTGTTAAGGACACCACGCGTCTTTAAACTCTGTCCAATATTACGTACAAGTGACAAGTCTGCGAGCAGGTAGCAGTGTACAGTTTTGGACTCTACGTCCATTTAATTAATCTCAACACCAAAAGAAAAGGGATTTTAAAAATATTGATTTAAGAGGAGTTCACTTCAATCCAGTTTACACACGTTTCACTTTTTCTCTTCCGCTCTCATTTTTTTTACAATCATACCTCCATATCCTGGATGCTCTTTGAAGTGACAAAGAGAGCAACGCCAATGCCAATGAATGTCAGGCCGATGAGGACAAATCCTGGGATGACAATGCCAGCTGAAAGTATAGGCTGCCATGCCGGAAGCCTCTGCTGAGTGAAGGCAGTGTTGTCAGGCCGATTGGCTAATATCTGCTCTTCCTTCACCATTGTTTTGTTCTGTTGGATAGATTGTTAATCAGCTCACCAGTTTGACAATAATACTTTATCTTAAAGTGTATAATAGCCATATCAAACACTCCCTGTAAAGCCTCGATGACTAAACCCTCCCCACCTAACTTCTTTTAAATCACTTCTTAAAACCCATTTTTATAGAACATCTTTTAAGTGATCTAGTCCTTTTATGTAGAACTTTGGTTCCCCTAATTTAGTTTGTCTGTTTTTTATTTTTTATTTTACTATATATTTTTTTATGTTACATTTGTTTCTTACTATTCCATTTGTTTTGCCTTGACTCTCTGTAGAGCACTTTGTAAACTGTGTCTTTAAAGGTGCTATATAAATAAACTAATAATAATAATTATTATTTGTTCTGACTCAAAATACTTCCCGATTTCTGCAACTTGAAGCCTCTACTCTCAATTAGAGTTAAAGTAGGACGTTACAGACACCCGGAATAGTTAATACGACTCTTTGTTATGACTCCAGCCTTAAAAGGCTTCATATCACAGACAAAAACCTTGAATCTCAACTACCAACAACACTCACATTAGCCGAGAGCAAAACAGACTCTCCGTAGACTTCAAAACAAACTCGCTGGTAAAGTGAAATTGTTAAAGTGATGCAGAAAACATTCTATATTCAACATTTGGATCTTAGCTACTTACGCACAGTCGGCTCAAAATGGAGAATAAAGGGTTGAACAAAACGTCGGTGAGTTTCCCCGAGTAGCAGGCGCGACAGAAACGCTCACCTTTACCTGTCCACCCCCACCTTGCCTGCCCATCCTGTTCTTCTTCCCCACTGACGTCAGCTTCGTGTGCAGACGCAAAGCAAAGTTGTTTGTCGTTTTTCCACAAACGGAAGAAGAAGAAGAAGAGGGAAAAAAAACATCACGGCAATTTGTTTCACTTCTATAGGTTACTTGAAAAACAATTGGCATATGTGTTGGAAACAGACTGTAAGCGTAAACCTAAAAAATAAAAACGGATCCATTGTAGTAGTTTTTCGTATTAAAACCCCGCCCACTTTTTGAGTGGATTGACAGTTATTTCAACCAATCGTTCCGCTGCGTGGTGTTGGGCAACGTTTTCAATCTACCAATCAGGAACGAGTTCATTGAAAAGAGACCTGCTACTGTGTTGTCTTTGTGTTGACATATTAGGAGGACCGAGAGGTAATATTCACATTTCCTCTGTTTAACGCTGTAAACACTGGTCCCCGGTGCAGGGGAGTGTTCCTCACGCTCGGCCAGTGTTTACATTCACACACATTTGAAAGCGAGGCCGGCGCCTTTTGTTTCTCGAGGTCGCACCTGCTGCTGTTGGTGCTAACCAGGTCTCATTGTTAGCGCCGCTAACGAACTACCATAGCATTGTCTGGTAATATACATTTGAAAGGAACTGCATTCAGAAGCGCTTCGATATGTGTTTGCAGCATAAGTTCCGCTGCGCTTTTACGGAAGGGTATATCACATCGCATTCCTCTGCCCTGTTTGCGAGTAACGTTCGCTGTCAAGAACCGAGCTACCGTTAGCTACCGCAAGCTAACGTCGGTCCGCTGCTTTGCTCTGAATCTGCTCGCTAACATTTTTAAAAAGTCAACTTGTTCACGGTGGGAATCGGGAACCACTCGCGGTCTCAGCACAGTAAACGTGTGCACGCATAACTGCTGTTAAAATGATTAAATGTGTTAATACGGGCTTAGGATTTCTAAACGTTAATTCTATAATCAACCGGTGAAACACATTTTATACGAGTATATTGTGATATTACCACTGGCAATTTTTCAAACATGTTTTCTCAATGTTCACGTTTCACTTTGTATATGTGTGTCCAGTTTATTAGCCTGTTCGTAACCATACTTCTGGTTCTGTCTTCATTTCTTAGTGTTTGAATGGATAATACCAGGTGCACGGAGAAATGGGTAAAACAAGACACGGTTACTGTCACCATGGAAACCTCCTTTCATAATCCACGCCATTCATGCCCTCTCAGCTAATTTTAATTAAATCATTCAGTGATGTGACCGTATAGTATTTTTTTATAATGGTTTATTTAATAAGGGACAGTGCACATTGATAAAAACATTTCAGTAAATGTGCCAGAGTTAGCCAAGAGGCTATTTTTCATCTTTAGTCCCAATGATGCTGATGTTAAGAACAAGCCTGAAAACATAAGATTACAAATACAATCTATAGACAAAGCAAATAAAATAAGGGAGAACAAGCCTTTGGTTGCAGGTTGACAGATGTTGTAAACTATTATTTCATAAGTTAATTTGTGTTAAATATTGAATCGGGTCAAAATGACCCGAAGGCAACACAAGGGTTAAGACAACTAGGAAATGTGTGATTTTTTTTTAATAGGTTTTAATATTGTATCTGTTGTAGACAAACGCATTTAGGGAGTACCGCAAAGGTCACAGAGTGTTACCTTTATTTTTCGTTGTTAGTTTTCATCACACAACCAACACGTTGATCAGTGTAAAAAATAAATTATTCCCTTTACTATCAAACAGTCACATTTCAACCATTTCCCTTGGGCTGTTGTATGTTTCATCTTGATGGAGTTCATCAAGATGATGTCCCCTGTGTTCAGGAGAGGCCTCCATCATCATCCATGATGCTGTCTAGCAAGAAGTCAGATGCTGGCTCCTCCTCTACATCTGCTGCGGGAGCACCGGGAGGCGACCGGCCCCCTGTTGCCGATGCCCAGACTGGTACATCGGCCTCAGCTGCAGGCCTTATGGATGTAAAGAAAAAGGAAAGGTCATCCCCAAGTGGTGAACCTGGAGGAGCCCCACTGCCTCATCAAGCAGGCCTTGGCGGGGCGGACCAAGATGCAGCGGAAGTTCGCAGAACGAGTCGTCGCAAGCGAGCAAAAGTAAATATCTTAGGGTTGTGAATCCTCTCGCTCCGGGAGGAAAAGAAGCTGCCAAAACTGATATGAAGAGTGAACGTTAGTTTTATCTGGTACTGTCATTCCAATGTATTTTAATGAACATTTGTTTTCTTTAAAGGATCAATACAACTTTTGCAACTGCAATATTGTTCTCTAGGTGAAGTCACAGGTTCTCACTTGCATATGTGCACCAGTGGAAATTAGCGACAGAGGTAATGTCTCGTAATCTTTGCAGCATGATGTTCTTGGTATTTGTTTCTTATTCACAGAACGGTTTTGGCACTTCTACTGTGAGTGACGTGGGCGCACCCAATCGATACACCGCAACGCTGGTTTTAATGATGCTTTTATTGTGCCTAACGCTGCAGGTGGAATACCGCGAGATGGACGAAAGCCTGGCTAATCTGTCGGAGGACGAATATTACTCTGAGGAGGAGAGGAATGCCAAGGCTGAAAAAGAGAGGAAGCAGGTCATCCCTCCGCCACCTCCACCACCAGAAGAAGAAAATGACAGTGAACCAGAGGAGCCGTCTGGTCAGTCTGACACGAGATGCATCTGAACAACGCAGGGACATTAAACTGATGTTTTTGGTTGAAGAAATAATCTTAAAATGTGTAATAAATAGCCTGATCTTTTCTTAAAGAGAGAGAAGAGAGATTTTTCCTCTGCTAACTTGAATGCCGTGTTGTTAAGTCTGGTAATTTGCCCTGTGTTTGATCTCATTTTGGAGCTCATTGCCCATGAATGCTCTCTCCTTTTGTCTTAAATGTATTCTAAATCACACTGAATGCTTTTAATAGAATAGTGATATGTGTGTTAATTGTTAGGTGTCGAAGGAGCTGCTTTCCAGAGCCGTCTTCCTCATGACCGTATGACATCCCAGGAGGCCGCCTGCTTCCCTGACATCATAACCGGTCCTCAACAGACTCAGAAGGTCTTCCTCTATATCCGCAACCGTACCGTAAGCGCCCGCATAGACGCATTACTTTGTAACTAAGGACTTTGGGATTATTGTTTTGAACTTGTGTACGACTGTGTCTTAATTCATATTAACCTCATACAGCTCCAACTTTGGCTGGACAACCCTAAAATCCAGCTAACATTTGAGGCCACAGCACAGCAGCTTGAAGCTCCATATAACAGTGAGACATTAAATTTAACATGATTTTTCTTTTTCTACATTTGCTCCCTTTTCTTTTTTACTTTGTCGTGAAAGCAATTGTCGTTGAGGTTTAATTTGCTATTCCTCTCCTTTTAGGTGATGCCGTCTTGGTTCACAGAATACACAGCTACTTAGAAAGGCATGGCCTCGTTAACTTTGGCATTTACAAGAGGGTCAAGCCTTTACCGAGTAAGTTCACTGCACAAGTAAAATAACACTAACCATTTGCTATCATTTATGTCTTCTTCAAGCCGCTTTGGTTTTAAGGCAGACGTGTCTTTTTAATTTATATTTTCCCAAAAAAGATCTGCTTTCTAGAAGTGATTGTCTGAGTTTGGGATTTCTACCTACTCCGGCTTGTGGATGAAATCGGGCACTGACCTGCTGCTGTATGGACACCGAGTTAATGTGCTCCCTATTTGTTGTTACAGCGAAGAAGACCGGAAAGGTTATCGTTATTGGTGGAGGTGTGTCTGGTCTAGCTGCAGCCAGGCAGCTGCAAAGCTTTGGGATGGATGTTACAGTATTGGAGGCCAGGGTAGGTGATCAACAGCTTCTCTCACTTCATTTTGGTCTAATTGTTTTGTCACATTTTCTTAACCAGCTGTTGGTGTAAACATTTTATGATTATAAACCATTTATTGTTGTTGTTACAATTGATAGCATTTTGAGATTAGTGCCACTCTATACACCCTATAGATACAAGTTTCTAAGGGTTTAGATGATAACTAATTGAGTGACCTAAATATACTTTGCTTTTTCCATGCAGGACCGTGTTGGAGGCAGAGTGGCCACATTTAGGAAGGGCAACTATGTCGCTGATCTGGGAGCCATGGTGGTGACGGGGCTGGGTAAGATACAGATAGTGTTGTTTTTTTTAAGTCGATAAAGTCAAAACATCCTTTAGTTTCAAATCATGACAGATTATCATTGACCTAGATTTGAGGCCGTTTCTTTTGACAAAGTAGGACAGAAGTTCTCTGAGACATTCTAGTTACAAAACAATACCTGTAGAGGGTGTTATTGAACAGGCTGTGTCATTGTCGACTGTGTGTCCATGTTCAGGAGGGAATCCAATGGCAGTGATCAGCAAGCAGGTTAACATGGAGCTGGCCAAGATCAAACAGAAGTGTCCACTGTATGAAGCCAATGGCCAGGCTGTGAGTATAATGACATTACGTAATCAGAAAATGTAGTTGTCTTTTGTCCACTATCCTCTCGCAGACAAGCTGGTTTTTCTCATACAAACAAGTAGAATCCAGAGATACCTGAATGCAATTATGTACTTAAAGTAGTTGTAAAGAGGCTTAATTCTTCTGTTTTATATTTACTTGTAAAGCTAAGCCATGACTTAACACTTTTATAGATGGCAAAAAGTGCGTGTTATTGGGTCCAACCAACTGAAGCTGGAAAAATAACTCCCTGCTGCAGTCATACTGACATGTTAATGTTCAAATGGCTCATCTCTGGCTACAATAGTATAATACATGTGTATCCATATATTTTTTTAATTAAACCAGGAGTGTGTTTACTTCCTTCAACAGAAGATGTTTACTTATGCACAAAAGTTCCCTCTTGGGAGACGAATGCTATGTGTCTTGGTTTCTAGCCGTTCTCCAAGCCCCGTTGTCCTGAGGCAGAGATCTGGCTTTCCATAAGCCACAAAAATACACTGGGAGGAGGATTCATTTAACTGCTTGACTTCATTTCATCAACAACAGCTCCAGTTCCTTTCAGAGCAAAGCAGACCAGAACACGGATATAGCCTAATGTCATTAAATATGAAATAAACAGTGTTTCCCCCACTAATTGTTGTGCTGTCCGTCAAGTGGCAGCAACAGTCGTAGGATGTTTAGGTTCATGTTCGGGACACTTCTCTTGAAGTAGAGACCAGCCAGCAGGGCTCTAGCAGCATCCACATCATGTGTAACTGGTTTCCTCCTGTGCAGGAAAAGGCAAATTAAATGACCATGTTTTATTTTTGTGCAAACCAGTTTGAGGTTAAAGCTGTGTTTACTTCATATGTTCTCTCCCCCCCACCCTCTTCTCTCTTGTCTTCTCAACCGCCATGGTAATCTGTTGCTGGACTACTCAAGGGTGAACGATGCACAAGTGTATGTATTCATTTATGTAACACATTCCATATATATGTTTCTTCTGTTTTTATTTGGCAATCTGTGACTCAACTTCATGACACAGTAAGAAAAGTAGACTCGCTTACAAGTTGGATTATGAAGTAATCTATAATTCCATGAATTAAGTCCAGAAGTTCTTGTGAAATTCTGCTTCTTGTACCAGTTGTACTTCTTTCTGTGCCTATTTAGCTTCAGTTGAGTCTGGCATGCTTTTGTCTTCTTTTTTTATTTTACTCTAAATTCCATCAATGCTGTCATTATTGAGACTGGTGTCCAATGGTGTCATTTTGTATCTAGGTGCCAAAAGAAAAAGATGAGATGGTGGAGCAAGAGTTCAACAGATTGCTGGAAGCCACCTCCTTCCTCAGCCACCAGCTGGACTTTAACTTCCTCAACAACAAACCCGTTTCCCTCGGACAGGCCTTGGAGGTGGTCATACAGTGAGTATGGTGAACACTACGTGAGCTCGCATACAGGAGGTGTGACCGATGGGTCCTGCACGTTTGTATCCAATATAGAGATGCAGCCACTTATTCTAATATGGTGTGTGCAGGCTGCAGGAAAAGCATGTAAAAGATGAGCAGATAGAACACTGGAAGAAGATTGTAAAGACTCAGGAAGACCTCAGGGATCTTCTCAATAAGGTGAGTGCAAGTCTTATTAAGTGAGTGGTATCGATCTGTTTGTCTGACTCTCGGAAAAACAGACAAATAAGTGTATTTCCTGAAAACTTAACTATTTTGCTTAAGATGCCTCGAAGGGAATTCTTGGAAAGTGGTGGAGAACTTTTCATTTTCCATTATTTTTAATTGTTGAAAAAAACATGATCAGAAACATGAGTAGAAATTGGACTGTCAATGTTTAATTTCTGCTGGAACTTCTTTCAATTGGCTTGTCAGTTGGGTTTGTTTGATTGGGTTCACTAAGAGCTAATAGATGGAGGACACTGAGTTAAATGTGTGGCAGCAGTCAAGCAATGCCATAACGGTAACAAAAGGCGTTAGACCTGATCACTACTGCTTTTATTTTAGGCTCTGATCATGGGGGTTTCATTTTAACAACATAACCAACCCACAGAGTTATTATTTTTTCTTTTATCCACTATTATTTCATGACTTCTTTTCCTCCGTCTCCTTTTTAGATGGTGACCACTAAGGAACGGGTTAAGGAGCTCCATCAGCAGCACAAAGAGGCCAGTGAAGTCAAACCACCGAGAGATATCACGGCCGAGTTCCTGGTGAAGAGCAAGCACCGCGACCTCACCACGCTCTGCAAAGTAAGCAAAAACACTATTTCAGAAAAAGAAAGGGAACATGTGATCGGAAGACGGTTACAAAAGAGTTCTCACATCATCATGCTGTCTAAACCAGATCCCGATGTGACGGTTTCATTACTTCCAGGCTGAAATCGGGTTTCAACGTTGACTTGTCCCAACTCCATTTGTGGTGTTGTGGGAATTGCATAGTGTATGTTGCTGTAGTTTGAAGTATTGGGTTTCCTTTGTTAATTATTAGGTGTACGTGCGGGTCAGGAAGTTGACCGCCATAATTTGTAGGATGGAAACATTATATTTGTTTTGAAAATCCAAACATTTGTAAAGGTATTGCAATGCAGAGGTACGAGCATACACAATGGCTATTTCAGGATGGATGTTAATACCGTGCTCTCCAAGTAAACCAGACAGGCTGTGTTTAAGTGGTTTAATGCCTCGGTTGGATGTATTATTAGAGTGAGCGCTGCAGTCGTATTTTTGCTTCAGATAAATGGCCTCCACTACGGCTCTGTGCGTATTTTAGAAGGAGGTTTTAGTTGGTTTAAACACAGGTGGTGTTTATCTGCTACCCATCCGCTGTCTAAAAAAACACTTCAAGACTTTGAATCACCGTCTGACTCTCTTTTTCTCTGCCTATAGACACACACACTTTCAGCAAGACAGAATGAGTGTGTGTGTGCTCTTGACATGTGAGACTACACTGTATAACAAGATGTAAGGCTGTGTCAGGATATCTTTGCGGGGGTATTTCTCAGTAGTCTTGCCATTTGTAGTATTTCCCCAGGTCAGCTTGGTGGCGTCTTTCGGATGCAACATGTTCTAGACTGAAGTGTGTGTGTGTGTGTGTGTGTGTGTGTGTGTGGCTGTTCCCGAGGTGGGAGGTGGTTCCCAGACGCTGCACTCTCTGTTGTAGTTGCTTCTATTGTGGTGAACTGATGAACAGGTTGAGTCAGCCCATTCTGTCGAGACTGCTTGTCCTTTCTGCATGACCTGAAACCCTCTGGGTGTGTATCTTTAAGTGTGCACACACACCACGATGTTCGTCACCAGCTCCTAACGTCTGACAGAAATTCAGTGTGGGAATTATTTTCTATTCATATTCAGCCCAATGGTGAAATATTGTAAACAAATTAATCCAGTTTAATCTAATAGTTTTGCTCCTCAATTTATTTTCTCATTAAGTTCTAGCTCGTTAGTTTAAATTGGAAATGCATGTGTGCTCCATAATCACAATGATCAAATGTAGTGTCGTTGCATCAGTATTTCCCTGCAGCGATGCTCAGTGGATGAACTTGTGCCGTGTGCCCTGTCCCTGTGTAGGAGTACGATGAGTTGGTGGAGCTGCAGGTCAAGCTGGAGGAGAGGCTGCAGGAGCTGGAGGCCAATCCACCCAGGTAACCGACCCAGTCCACCGACCCAGTTCACCAGTGGGTACTGACGAAGACGTAGTGGCCGGAAGGAAATTGAGCTCGTCTCGAGTTCTTCCCCCTGTTCTTTTTGAGCACCGTCTTTTGTTTAATGGTCAAATCACTCGTTTTGATCTCACTGTGTTGTGACTCGGCACCTTCACAGTATACACGCCATTATTCTGTTTAGTTAATGGTCGCTGTCAAAGTCAGTGAAACGTGTCTATTTGAGAACCTAAAGCAAGAATATCCCAGGGTATGAAATGGTTCAAAAGATAACATGAAGCACTTATTTGAATCCAGCGAGGAACCGAGGCAGCAGCTCCTTGTTGGTCTGGATTGGATCAGTCCATCCATTTGAGATGTCACTGCTCCAGTATTCTTATTTTTTAATTATTCTTATCGGGAGCTATCCAAGCTAAATATGCTAGGCTGGCTATGGTGAAGCAATATTGGTTTGAGCTGGAGTAAAAATTATCTGTCATTAATGGTAATAACAGATAATTGGTGTTGGAGCCCTGAGGCCATTAGCAACAGTTGTTTACCTGTGTGTATTGTGGCAGTTTGTCAATTAAAAAAAGTTTCCAGATAACATACGAGTTGAAATATGCATTATGTTTTGAGTGTTTTCTGCGTTGGCGTGAGTAAACCTGCGCCTCCGTCTCAATAACTGTCTGAACGCATGACCACGTCTCTCGTCTTCCCTTCTTTCCCACAGTGACGTTTACCTGTCGTCCAGGGATCGGCAGATCCTGGACTGGCACTTTGCCAATTTGGAGTTTGCCAATGCGACGCCCCTCTCCACCCTTTCCCTCAAGCATTGGGATCAGGTACGAACACGAACCCATCTTGAAACGGTCGAACTCCGTCGTCCTGAGGATGCCGTTGCATCGCAAAGCCCCAAAGTCCTCTTACAAACCCATGTTCACAACAAGATATCGCTAGATTAACTATGAGACACCTCTGTCACTCAGCTTTATTACTTTTAGGGATTCAATTGTGCGACACGTTCTTACTTTACACACAGGATGATGACTTTGAGTTCACCGGCAGCCACCTGACGGTAAGGAATGGCTATTCGTGTGTTCCTGTGGCGCTGGCTGAAGGCTTGGACATCAAACTAAACACAGCCGTGCGGCAGGTCCGGTATACGGCTTCTGGTACGTTCACAGGACTGTGTGTGTGTGTGTGTGTGTGTGTGTGTGTGTGTCCTATGCGTGTGAAACGGATCCTCGTCTGTCTTCAGGCTGCGAGGTGATAGCCGTCAACACGCGCTCCACCACCCAGACCTTCATATACAAGTGCGACGCGGTGCTGTGCACCTTGCCGCTCGGCGTGCTGAAGCAGCAGCCCCCCGCGGTGCAGTTCGTCCCCCCGCTGCCCGAGTGGAAGACGTCCGCCATCCAGAGGATGGGCTTCGGCAACCTCAACAAGGTGCGGCGCCTGGCATTCATCACCCCGAGGTCGCCGCCTTCTTTCCTCGACCTTTTGATTGGTCTAGATTCTAGAGGCACGCCGTGAACATGTGCAACGCAGTCGAGACGGTTCTGAGGAGTCTGACCTTTAGGAGGAACCCGCTCGGGGAAAGTGTGTGCCAAGCGTGATCTGCAGTCGGGCTTCGTGTGAATGATCGCTGCTTTTTGCAAGAGTTAAAAAAAAAATTTTAATCTGATCCCAGTTCTGATTCTGCGTCACTCCTCTTGGCCCAACGGCTCTTGTGCACTCGGTTGCTGAGCATCGTCGGCAGCAGAGTAGTTTCTCCTCATTCTACTGCAGCACGGAGCAGAATACTGCATTATTATGCAATCTGATCTGCTGCTACCTCCCGTCTCCAGCAGATGGCGCTCAGCTATTCACACATTGATAATTACCAGGTTGATGGCACTAAATGTGCTGAACACGCTTTTGATCAAAATGCGCACATTGATTGATGTTTTTTTGAGGAATCATAGGTTAGGGCACTTATAAGCTCGATAGCTTCGGCCTCGACCCTTTCGGTCAGCCACTTTCTTCTTTTGTTGAATTCTGATTGTTGTATATTTTGCTGATCGAAGTAAACTCAACTCCAACTGGATGCGTGACCTTCGTGTTCTTCGTGTTCCTCCCGTCTGAAGGTGGTGTTGTGCTTTGACCGCGTGTTCTGGGATCCCAGCGTCAACCTGTTTGGCCACGTCGGCTCCACCACAGCCAGTCGTGGCGAACTCTTCCTCTTCTGGAACCTCTACAAAGGTGATGAGATGCTTTGTTTTAGTTTATCCTTTTGCTCATCTTCACACATTCATCGACGGTCTCGGTAACACGTTGTGACTTTTTCCCCCTTCAGCCCCGATCCTCCTCGCTCTGATGGCCGGCGAGGCCGCCGGCATCATGGAGAACATCAGCGACGACGTGATCGTCGGCCGCTGCCTGGCGATTCTCAAAGGGATATTTGGAAGCAGCGCCGTCCCGCAGGTACACAACTGGGAATCACCGAGGACAAAAACCCTCACAACGCCGTTATCTATGAACTACCGATGTTCAGTTTGAGATTTGCTCATTTTTCTTTACTTCTTGAGTTACTCTTGAACTTAAGTTCATCACCAAATTGTTTATTCCCCTCCAAACTCAGCGTCTACACAGTTTGACAAACTGGCCGATCTGTTCAAATATACCTTCATCATGTTGGTTGTTTACAGAAAAGGAGTGTTGGGTTTTATCTTTAGGCGCCATCATTGGTGTTTTCTCTGGTTTTTCCAGTACTTTGAGCGTTTGAACCGTGAACAGGTTCCTCTCTCATCGTCATGGAAACTCCTAAGCGGTATGTGTTGTTTGTCGTCACGGCAGCCAAAGGAAACCGTGGTCACTCGTTGGCGTGCCGACCCCTGGGCTCGGGGCTCCTACTCGTACGTCGCAGCGGGTTCTTCGGGCAACGACTATGACCTCATGGCACAACCCATCACGCCTGGCCCCGCCATACCCGGAGCCTCACAGGTAATGTACACACACACACACAATGGGAGAGTGAAATCATATATCATATATGGTCATATTTACTACCGCAATTTTGTTGCCGTTTCACCAATCTCACATTTCATTGAATCCTTGGTCGCGTTGGAACGATCCGACATCAATCGGCGCGCTCTCCTCTCTCCCCCTCAGCCGGTGCCTCGCCTCTTCTTCTCCGGGGAGCACACGATCAGGAACTACCCCGCCACGGTGCACGGCGCCCTGCTCAGCGGGCTCCGCGAAGCCGGACGCATCGCCGACCAGTTCCTGGGCGCCATGTACACGCTCCCCCGACAGGCCACGCCCACAGCCGCCAGCAACCCTCAACAGGCTCATCCCACCCCCAGTGTCTGACCCCACCCAGTCCCCGCCCACTCGGGACTGCGGGACCAACGAAAGCAGCGGATGAGAAAATACAAAACGCTTTCCCCCGTAAAGCGTCTATATTCCTGAACATGAAAGGTCTCGGCGGTCCCTGGAAACACTTTGCGTCATCGCCTTCCCTCAATGACACCGAGTTCATGTCCCGGCTTTAGGGATGATGTGAAGTTGAGATTCTTTAAGTGGAGCATTACAGTTCGGACAGAATTATTTTGGGACATTTAGTGACGGTTCTCATTTCCAGCAACACGTGGAGGCCGATGTAACCGACGGCGACCGGGCGACGCTAAAGGACGACTGACGCATCCCAATTTCGTCTTTTAGAACTGTGATTTCCCAAGTCTTGAAAACGGAAGCGTGGCATTATGTTTGGAGTGATAACGTGTATTTGATTCCCTGTGGAGCATGACTGCAAAACCAACGTCTATTTATGTGCCCTCGTTTAAAGCCTGAAAGTACTCAGAACCTCGAGGCGTCCGTTGGACCGGCCTCAAGGCCTCGTCTTAAAGCGTCGCTACGTTTACTTTCTATTATTCACGGTTGCAGAGAGTAGTGGAAATAGTTTGTACTCAAGAATTGTGAATGTTTTTGTTGCCATAGCAGTTTACGTATTTTATTATGGTCGTCATCACATCCTTTTTTTATATTTTCAAATTTTTTGTTATTAAATGAGAAATGGTGTCTTGAATTCAGCGTGTTCTTCTCGAAGTGTGTGTCTGGGGGTATGTACAGACTCCTCCCACTTGCTGCCATGAGCATTTTGGAAATCAGCCACAATAAGAACATTTGAAATCAGTCCAGATACTGATTGTAGAAGTTTGAGCCATTCCAGCAGCTTGGCGTTTGGGGGTTAATCGGTCGGTCGGTCGGTCGACCATTTTGGTCAAGACTGAAACTATTTGACTGTAACTTTGTACAGACTCGTCGTACCCAGATGATGAATCCTGCAGACTGCTGAGCCCATCGGTACTTTAGCTCATGACCAAATACCCTTCAGTAATAATACTGAGTAAATTACCATACAACATGCACAATTATCCCACTAATGTCACGTCCCAAGTTATTTAAAGCTGCAGGCTCGACCTCAACGACCCTTTGTGTGTATTCTCAGTCAACTTCCCCCTCAGCCGTTCCCGTGACGCTTGTTTAGGACGTGAAGCCCCTTCCTCCATCTCCCTGCAGCGCCACCGAGTCGTTTCCATGGCTGATGTCACAGCACTGATTTGGGTCGGGCCGAGGCTCGGCAGGACCAGGGTCTGACCGGGCACCGCTGTGTTACAGTGGTCCCCAAACTAAGGCCCACGGGCCGGATACGGCCCGCCTCCACATTTGGCCCGGCCCCCTGAACAATACCAGAGACGCTTTGTTTTTTTTACTCTGGCCACGCAAATCCTCGACTAGCCGCTGTCAAATAGAACGGAATAAGATCCCAGAAAGGGTCATTAATATTTGGTTGTGTGGCTTTCTGGAAAACAATACATGTTTACATGTAGGCACCCTGGGATCGTCACACTTTACAAACTGACCCCGCCCCCATCAGAGAAGGGAAAACTGATGTGGCCCTCACAGGAAAACACAGGACCCCTGTTCTTGCATCTGAACTTGGGACGGATTAAACTCCACAAGCAGGACAGTGTTGACCCCGAATCAACTGGATTGACCTTTTGAGACTGAAGCCGCAAACTGGAATTAATACAGAAATGACACGCAAGTTTGATGTTTTGGGGACTATTAGACATTTTAAAATTCCCGAGCAGGAAGTTGTGTCTAATATTATTTTCAATATTCGATGTTGAGATGCAGCCGAGCAGCAGGAGTCACTTGTTCTACAGGTATTATTTGTTCTGCACATGAAGGCGATGCAGCAGAAGTCGACATGTCCGGGCTCGTTCTCCAGAGACTCACCAAAAACCTTCTGGGGAAACGTTGAGAAGCATCCGGCAGCTCGAGGCCAACACAAACAAACAACCTGAGATGCAACCAGCTACACTGACAGTGCAATCACGTGAGAATCGGGTCGTTAAATCGGACTCGTGTGAAAATAACCAGACTAGATTGTGGAGATTTAAATTTCAGTTGCAGGGACCGAGTTGCTGGTTTTCATAAAGCGAGGCGTAGCTGCTGAGAGCGTTGTGTGTGCTGACTTTGCATTCCACAACAGTTTGTGGTTTTCCTCTTTGTACCTGACCAACTTCACCTCATTTGTCTGCCAGCATATTTTGAGTACCGTCAGCTGCTGTTGTAGCTGGTAAAACCTATCTGTGTGTGTGTGCTACACACACACACACACACATAGCTATGAAGTCAAAACTTGCTGAGCTTGTTCAGCACAAAAAGCATGGTTGGGTTTTACACACAATGAGCTACGCACACACACGTTTCAACATGGAGACGTGTTACAAACAGGTTTTTAATTTTTATTGGAATACATATGGTCTGCTGTACAGTTGGCAGCTTCGAGAGACCGACATGCAGTGCGCCAGCCGCAGTTGGGTTAAAACATGGACGATGTAAGTCTCTCTCTCTCGTCATTATATCCAGTTGTGTGTGACCCGTCTGTCTCCTGCAAACAAATGAGCAGTTGATTGTACAGGCCTGCTATTCTTGTATCTGTGCATGTCTGTGTAAAAGAGATCCAGTTAAATGTTTTTTTTATTATATTCCTATTGTGTTTATATATACACACACGTGTGGGTCAGGGGCCGCACGCTTCTTTCTTTGGCAGCACTTACGAACATACACGACTGAAGACGTACGAACCCTGAAATTAAGAGGAGGGAGAACAGAGCAGCGAAGGTTGCAGCCTGAAGGACACACGATACACACGATATACACACGATACACGGTGAAGCACGCCACCCTGCTCGGCCCCGATAAAACACACATCGCTCGGCCTCCAATGGCTGAGACACAACGCTGGGCTCTCTTTCTTTCTCCCCCTTTCTTTCTCTCCCTCCCTTCCTCTGATCCGAGGTGTGCCGTCAAGTCTCCAGGCCGTGAGAAATGTCTTCCATTAAAATAACAAACACGAAATTCAGGAAGAAGTACTCTCCAGGAGTGTATTAACAATCAGGAAGATGCATTATCTTGCAAAAAGAAATATTCTTAAAATCAAGACGGACAAATACTTAATATATTTCAATAATAGAGGCCCTCTTTACAAAATTACAAGTTTCCTGAAATAAAATCAAGCCGATACAGCTTCCAAAATAAGAAAACAGAACACAGTCGACAGAAAACAAAACGCCTCAAACCGACTGTCCCCTCAACGTCAGCAGCTGGGGGGGGGGGGGGGGGAGCCACACCTCAAGGATTATTCACTCAGGTCACGCCAATGTCCGTTCTTTCAACTGGTGGATGATTCTAGAATACTCTGATTCGGCTGCTGCAAAAATACACATTCTATACATATGATCATTATATCCTCCGGTGGTGAATTCAGCAAACAGCGACTGGAACAGAAGCAAAAACTCAATTTTGGGAAAAAATTTCTGGGACTAAAGGGGCATTAGTCGTTTGAGGTCTTAAAGTTAAGTGCTGGTTAAATGCAGATTATAGCCCCCCCCGGCTTCACAATGGAGGCTTTTGAGGACGAGGGCCCCGAGAGCCATTTCTAGTACATTCTAGTCTGCTTAACAAAAGGGAAAACACGATGACTTGTAAATAACGTCCGTTTCTGCTTACAAGCCCAGAGTTTAAGAGGATTTTAGTTCCACTCTTTATTGGTGTTTGAGCTGTAAAGCGGACGCTTTCTCTCTGCCGTTTAACAGATTCTTCCATCACGACATCCGAAATACTCTGCTCTCCGGGAGCTCTCCATCAGTTGTAGTACGGACCTATTTGTTGGGGCGGAGGGACACGTGGGGGGGGGGGAGAAGTCAGGCAGGCTGAAGATCGAGGAGGGCCTCGTGTCAGCGCTTGCATCATCCAGTTGCTATATGCAGTGATCCTGACCCGCGGTGATGTCATCCTCACGAAATGAACCCCTCTCCGGGCCCCGCGTGCCGACTCGGGGATCTGCAGCCGACGCACCGGTTCACACGGCGAGCTTCAAAACCGGAGCCCTCGCCGCCATATTAATAAACACCCGCCGATGGATGACCACACCGCGGGTATCTGTGGCAGCATGAGCTCAGGCCGGACATTCGATACCAGCGTCCGTTTTAATTACCCCTAGAGCGGAGATCGCTGCCAAGCCGTCGGCCTTCCTCTCGTATTTAGAGTCAAGCCGGAGACAGAATTAGACGGCGCTCTGACCTCTGACCTTTTGGCCGTCACAGCCTGGTGACGGGCCTGCAATAAAAGGAAGTCTAAACCGACAACACGAGTCACTGCCGGTGAGGTTTCCCTTTAGGAGTCGAGGAGGAAGACGCAGAGAAGAGGGAGGAAGCATCAGAACGAGAGGCGAGACGTCTGGCGTCCTGAAGCCGAGACGTGGACGTCCGGTCGGGCTCTGCCGCGTCGTGAAGCCAGCGGCGGCCACATGGCAATCCTCTCTGAGGCCGAGACTGACAGGCAAATCCAAACGACATGGCTTTTCGGGCGGTGCTGTCTCTCGTCTTTAAAGAGGCTACTTTGAAGTCGAGTTTTTTTTTTTTTTAAGAAAAGAAAGAAAAAAACTTTTTCTCAGGGAACTCGCTCCGACATCCTCTGGGGGCGGAGCTTCCTCGAGGAAAACCTCTTCTCGCCCTTTAACCAAAATACTTTTACGACGTTTCGTACAACAATCCTCGAGGAAAGAATAGAAAATAAAAAAGTCAACCTCACAAGTCAGTATTGCATGTCGTTTATATGCACAGCGAGGCGAACACTTTGGCGCACGTCTGAATACGTTTGTGTGTATTCCCTCTCGGCGTCTCGAGGCACAGAAGAACACACAGGAGGAGAGGAGATATTAGTGGACGTGTGCATTCTGGAGGAAAACAGAGATCCATGTTTGGCGATTAGTACGAAAAGCATGATGACGGTTTATTGATTGCATATAAACTCCTGCTTGCATAAACAGTAAAGTGACAAAGCGGCGACAGACTGCATGACAGACCTCACGGCAAAAACAACCTGTACATGGATGTAAGACCAATAAATAGTACAGCTGGATGGCGGCTGCAGGAGAAGTGAGACGAGGCGGCACTCAGCTCGGCAATGAACTCCGGAACAGCAGAGGAGGAGGAGGAGGAGGAGCCAGGCGGAGAGGAGAAGGCCTCAAAGTTCTTCCAACAGATTTGATGAGTCCCAAAGTTGTCACAGCTATGATTCCATGATCCGGTCAGATTTGAAGTGTTCATGCTCGGCTGCATTCGATAGCACATTCATCTATTCTGTGGGCGGGTCATCGATACAAGTCCAGCAGGAGTCTGTGAGAAGTTCAGCTCCATGAAAACCCCTCATTTGTATGACTGGCCACCACACTAAACTAACCCCCCCCCCCCATCGATGCAGCGGACCCTCCTGTGAGAGACGGCTCCAGCATAGCAACCGCACGGTGATATTTTTATGACGTAACAAATGAATACACCTGTATAGAAATACGCTGGAACAATTCGCACGGCGAACCCAGTCTCTCTCACACACACACGCTCACACACACACTGAACGGTCAGTTCCCAGTGATTAGGAGTCTTGTTCCTTCCTATGACTGACTGCATGAACACCAGTGCGTACAGCAGGTCGGCCGGTCATCCAAAGTCCGGTTCTAACAGAACCTCCTCTTTGTTGCGGCTCTCTAGAAATACACGAATGAGGACAATGCAGCTGTAAAACAAAGCACCGTGAACATTGCGACATGGTTAAAGGTGATAAACAACCCCCCCCCCCACCACCCCATTTATGAATTATATTTCTTCTACATGTGCATTGCATTTCATTGCGGGCAAACTACGTTTGGAAAGGATAATGCCGAACAGGAAGCGAATTACAAAGAAGCTAAATAAATGGTGAAAATGGCAAAAAGCTTTAAGGTCCCGGCTTTTCAGAATACATGTGTGTGTGTGTGTGTGTGCGCTATTAATGCAGCCAACCAGCAATCCTTTAGACAGAGTACATGCTGAGTCACAATTTTAAACTTTCAAGTGCTCTTAATTTATTACTGAGAAACATGCAAACGATCACTTAACATCTAAGACCCCAAGTTAAATCCAGTCCGGAGGCCAGTGGGTTAAAAATAAACCAAAATATTTAAATGTGCACGTGTTTGTATGGGTTTGTGTACTTATGGGTGGGAAAATCGCGAAGAAAAAAAAAAAATGCACATAAGGAATCAGCAAAGACAATAATTCGCTTCCCGTTTTTGGTCACATTAAAAAAGTTAAAGATCTATCAGTTTGTTAAGAACTCTGCATGAAGACCCCGCCTCGGAAACATTGAACTGCTGTGGATTGAAGATCGGGTCCTTTGATTTTTTGTCAGTGAGATCTCCAGCTCCTTTGAGGGTCACCTTCAGGGTCCGTTGAGAAAAGGGATTCTCAACGTCCGAGTCGCTCTTCCTGGACCTCGATGAGAACCCCCCCCCCCCGAGCCGTCCACGACACGCCAGCCTCTCCCTTGTCAAGTTTTCGGGATTACGCTACGACACATCCACCATTAGAAGCAGAAGAGGAGACGTGGGCTGGTGAGGCGACCTCCAGGACGCCGGACGGGGGCCGTCTTTCCACGGATGCCTCTTGTGGGACGGAGAGAGTTCCGGATCGGGGGGGGGGGGGGGGGGATGTCAGGTCTGCGGTTTGTTGAACTGTGTGTGGCTGCAACTGCTAGTTTTCTTTTTTTCTCTGCTATAAAAAGCCGTAGATGTTGACTTTTTGGCGATGGAAGCCATTAGACGATGGGAGCCGGATGTCTGGCCCTCTGTGTGCCGTTGGGAGCGCGATGGCGTGATGGCGTGCTGTTAAGAAGAACACAAATGGAGAGAGAGAGAGAGAGAGAGAGAGAGAGAGAGAGCTTAATCCTTCATCATTTCAACAGAACTATCCATCTTCTTTTGACATGATTGCTCCACAATTTCCAAATAATTTCCAAGAAAGTGTGCCAGAAAGAACAACAAGGTCACGCGTGTTGACGTACGAGTCGACATGAACAATGGACTTTCTGAAAAGAAGTGAGCAGTGAATGAATATTAATTTGGGTTCAAACGGAGCGTTCCCTTCAAGAACTATTTGAAACGTCGCCCAGTGGGCGTCGACATCTTTCTTCCCAGGAAGCGGCTCAGGAGTCAGGAACAGATTGGGAATGATTCGCCACGTGAGGTTTCTCTCTCACGCTTGCAGGTTCAGCTACAGCGCCGTTCACCCGGTCGGGGGATGCTAACCGCTACATGGGGGCCACTCTGGGGGCCACTCTCCTCATTAATCAGGTCAGCTTAAAACTGCAAATTCGATTTGAAACCCCATGGGGGGATGTGACATCAGTCCATCGGGGGTCGTTAGGATCGGTTGATCCTTTGACGAATGGGTTTCAGGAGCCACGATGAAGCGCCCCGTCCTTTCTTACCTGTCCTCTTGCCGTAGAGGTCCTCCCGAGACCCCCGCTGCTCTAATGGGGCTCCGGGTGACGATGATTCCACGGCCGGATCCCCGCTCCGCTCCTCCCTTCGGCTCGGGCCCCTGACCCTTGTCCCCGACTGGACCACGGGTCCCCTCTGGAGGAGGCCCCCGCTGTCCTGGACGCCCGGTCATGAGAGCTCCCCGGGTGAGGAGAGTCGCTGCCGGGTATCTGCCGACTCCAGGAGGCCGGACTGGGGCTCGGGTTTGGACTCTGCTCTGCGCCGTCAGCAGCCTGAAAATAATAATAATAATGACTTTATTTATATAGCACCTTTAAAAACAATGTTTACAAATTGCTCCACAGAGAGTCAAAGCAAAACAAGTGGAATAGCAAGAAACCAATATTACATGTAACCCTAACCCTATATTTAAAAATAAAATGGAAATTAAAAATAAATTAAAAACCAAATAAATTAAAAACAGACAACTAAATTAGGGGAACCAAAGTTCTGCATAAAAAGACGATCACTTAAAGGTTAGAAAAGTGGATGAAAAGTCTCGTCCAGTCAGAACGGCCATCTGCAGCCAGTTTGACCCTCCTGTTACCTTTGGGGTCAATGTGACCCCATTCAATTCAACATCTCTAAAAACATGATTGGCATAATTTTTTTTGCTTCATATTTCATGACTTTTCCTAATTTATTGGGGAAAACTGCAAAAACCTAAAATTCACATGATATGTTTTCAGTCCTGAACACAACTTGTACCCATCGGTGTTCTTTGTGGTCAATTTAACCCCATGCTGTTTTTCACTGTGTAAAACACATAAGAAATATCAACTTTTTTATTTATTTAAAAGGCTATTTAGGTAGTCAACAAACAAACAAAAAGTACCTGACACTTAAACTTGGGAAACAATATGAATTCTAATAATTTTCTGGAGGTTTTAAATGCACGGGTAAAGGATGTTAGTACATTTGAAGGTAACAGGAGGGTTGAGAAGCGTCCTGGTTTGGCATCTGCATGGTCAGAAACACAAACGTTACAGCTCCATTCATCAAATCCCATATTCTGGAGTTGTGTTCGGAGCGCCGGGCATTCCGTTTGGGCGGCTCGGGGCCTCGTTTGGACTTTTGTATTATGTGGGCATTAAATACACGATGCTTATGTTAACTGGTGTGTGACAGGGAAAGACTGCCATGTGGACTTCTGCCAGGGGAAAAATCCCCAACCCAAAAAACCCCAAACATACCCCAAGCTGAGAGATTTATAATTTGGTGGGCCGACTAGAAAACAAACCCGACGTTACTCGTCTGTGGCGGCCACAGCGGCACGTCCCCTCTCATAACCTCAGTAACCCCGCTCCGAGAAAGCGAGAGTTAGATGACGACGCAGTTCCTAAAGCGCACAGAAACAGCGCCCCGCTCCTGTAATTTCAGCTTTAAAAAAGCACCATAATTAGTGACGGTCGGTGGGTCGGAGTTGGCTCCTGGTGCCGTTTTAGAAGGCATTCGCACTAATTGGCTTTAATGGTGCCCTGCTGGACTGCCTTTCTCCGTCTCCAGGGGCAACAGACAGGAAACCAGTCACCGGCGAAACCCTGCCAAGGGGGCGTGTCGAGTGCGGTCACTTCCTGCTCCAGTCAGCGGAGGCAGGAAACGGCAGAGCGGCATATTCTCCTTCTATGGTAAGCCACAGCCTCGGGGCCGGGGGCTTTCACCAGGGCGCCATGCACTGCGCCTCCAGCGTTCCTCCTCCAATCAACAGGAGGCGTGTGCATTGTTCAACATGTTGTGATAGGCGTAAAATAACGTAAGAGTTTAAAAAGTACACCTGACCATAAAGATTTACCAACAATTAAAAAGGAAAAAGCTTGAAAAGGAAAATGATGAATTCATGCTCAATAGAACTAGAACTTTTTTTTAAAGATGTGTGGCTTCAGACGCAGGAGCATTGGTAACTTCTGTGTGTGTGTGTGTGTGTGTGTGTCTGTGTGTGCCAATATTTTTTTTTTTCTTCCGATAAAAAAAGGTCATTTAACCCTCCTGTTACCTTCATTTTACACTAATATTATTTTACTTCGGGTCAATTTGACCCAGCAAAAAACCTCCAGAAAATTAATTATTTTTTTTATGTGTCCAGTTTAAGTGTGTGTGTGAGGTTATGTTGGTTATTACCCTAATATCTAAATAATAAAATAAAAAAAGTAAATATTTGATATTTAACATTGGTGAACAATGAAAAACAGCCTGGGTGGCCGAAAACCGAATTAAAAATTTTTAAACATTGAATGGGGTCAAATTGACCCTAAAGGTTAAGAAATGATCTGGGCAAGAGCCCCGTCAGCCTGTAATAAATGATGTTGAGTAAACCGACGTGCCACAGTAGAGGACATCGACTGGGTCGCCACACACCTCCAGCTCACACCTGGACGCCTCGAGCTTGGAAAACACACTTTTACAGGACGTTATAATCCATTTCCAGAAAGATGGAATCATGTCTGGCTGCACAGCATGAAAAGGTAAAAAAAAAAAAATAAAGTAGGACGAAGAAAAGCCGAGCGGTGAGCTGCATATCTTGTACTCACTTTTACGTCAAATAAAAAAAGCATAGGCATTCTGTGATATTTAAAAAAAAAGAATAGCTGGACATTTTGGTAAAAACACTTATTCACTTTCCCTTTGTGAGATAAGATAAAAGAACAATACCACTCTCACATCTGTGAATGGAAGTGAACGGTAATCAGCAGCCAGTTAGCTTCTGTCCAAAGGACATCAGACTGGTATCAATATTCTCATCAAACGTGTTTTCAAAAATGTCAAACTATTCCTACAGGGTGTTTGATGCTTTTCGGATATACGTACTTGGATGAGAAAAGGAGGCTCTTTGTTGGAATGATCCATACAGTTTCCAAGAGTTTACTTTGAAAACCAAACCGACGCCGTGAGGAAGCTCTTCTTACT
Organism: Pseudoliparis swirei; assembly: GCF_029220125.1. Classification (NCBI taxonomy): domain Eukaryota; kingdom Metazoa; phylum Chordata; class Actinopteri; order Perciformes; family Liparidae; genus Pseudoliparis; species Pseudoliparis swirei. The sequence continues at coordinate 4,042,764 of NC_079398.1, forward strand.
AATACAAGACGAAGGCCACGGATTTAAGAAGTAACACAAGTAGTGTGTCGGAGCATCTGCAGAAGAAATTATATCCCGATCCGCCTGCCCTTGGTCTCTTGACCAATAAAAAAAAAAAAAAAAGGAATAGGGATGTCTTGCCAAACCAAACTCTTAAATCACCTCTCCAGCAAGACAACACTCCAGGTGAAATGTTTTAGAAGAAAAAAAATTGTAAAAATGTGTGTTGGATTTTCCCTGGTGATGATCTGTTTATTGGCTTTGATTTATAAAAGCCATTCTGTTATTGCATTTCATGGGGCATTTGCACAGCGTCAGTTGTCTGATGCTCGACGACTCGAAACATCCCAGATTTCCGACTTCAGCTGCTGCACAGACGCTTATTCCGGAGGGATTCCTTCTGCACGGGTCGGATGAGGCGACGGGTGGAGAGGAGACGAGCCCTCGGCCCACACGTCGCCTCGCTGCCGCTTTTTGACTCGACGGCGGATGTTTTGGTACCTCGTTCGTCGGCCGCGTCGGCCAAACATAAGTTCACGGTTTATTCAAGTACAGGCGGAGGTTTCCTTCTGCTAGCGTGGAGGAATCGCTCCGGAACGGTTCTGCATAAACTCGCAAGGGCAATAATTGGTTGTGGATCCATGTGGCGAACCAATCCGTAAACGTTGCCCTGTAAACATTGGTTTGGACAGACCAGAGGCAACGGCCATCGATTTGGATCACGATGACAACATGCATGACCTTTCATTAGACGAAACGATGTCATTCGTTATGCATGAGGTTTACAGAAGAAAGCTAATCAATACGCCATCAGTTTTCCCAGATGGCTCCAGGGTGCTGAAGGGAGTATCGTCTCCTCCTTAATGTCTATTTATCGATCGCTGATTTTCCGTCTGCACTACTCTGGGAAGGCCTTTGATGTAAATGTCTACACAAAAAACATGTAGGTCATGTAGACAGGAGATATATATATATAAATAAATATATAAATAAATATATAAATATCTAGCAAAGATGCAAATTGTTCAACCAATCTTTTTATAATTAAAGACAATTTAAGAGTAAATCATCATATCATGACATCTCAACAGCTGCGATTTGATTTGCATGCAGTCTGTAACTTTGGTGACTGAAGTTTTAGCCAAAATAGAACGGAAAGAAAGAACTACGCTCCCCTTCCAAACCACAAATGATCGGCTGTGCGCCAAGACATGATTCGAATACCAATTCTGAATAGATTTGTTTTTCACATGGCAATTTTTTCCTTATAGTTTCTATCCAAATGAAGTGACCAGTTCCTCTATTAAATATCAGGATGAACATTGTTTTACTGTACCGCGGTGTCAACTAAGTGGGTTTGGAAAAAAATCCCAGAACATAATGCAAAACTGACACACAAAAAAAGGCAGTTCATCAGGTCTCTGCCGATCCACCACATCAGAGGCGGGACAGGGACTCGAGGCTTCAGGATGACCAGGCCTCTCAAGGATGAGTGACGTGGGTCAGAAGTGAGGAAAGATAAGTGGTCGCCCTCCTGAAAAGGCTCTGGGGCCATGTAGTAGAACTGATATGGGAACCGAACTTCTCAAAAAGAACTGCTCATGTCCCGGGTTGGATGACATTAAATAGGTGGGCGGGGAGACTAAACAAAGATGGCTGTCCCTTACGGCTCTTTCTCGTCTACATCAGCGGTGAAGGGGGGCGTTAAGGGTCGAGGCTTGTTAGACAGATTTCATTGAGCCCGTTGCGGCTACTAGGAGGCAATTACAGCTCCAACGTCATGTTTGCTGGTGTGTTTTTATGCAATGGATCTTCTGGCTGTCGATGAAAGACCCACACTGTGTGTGTGTGCGTTGTCTTTGTTGTGACTGGAGCATAGTGGTGTGAGTTCACGAGAGTGAAAAATGCTCCAGTGAAAATATATTTGACTGGTTCTGACGAGAGTGTTCAGAGCCGAGGGATCGCCTCCATAATCCAAAATGGTGAACTTTAGGCTTCAGAACGGCAGTCCACAAACCGATGGCCGACGCCCCCTTCTTACAAACAGTCTGTGGGTAACCACAGGATCTTATCGTGCGTAGGATACTGCTCCGAGTAAAACTAAACTCGTTTCATCTGTAATATTCTACAGGCCGGGTGTTGTATGTATCTATGCGCAAGGCAAATAAAGTTTAAATTAAGATGAAGCAAATGTGAGCAAACTTGATGGATGAGACAGCAGACACTTTGCATGTGTGTGTTGGTCTCCTTGGCAACGCAGTTTATTTATAGGGGAAAACAGAGATTTTACCCAAAGGCCTCTAGTCCAGCATCGTTTGTCAAACTGACAGACTGATGTTATTGTAGCCATGGAGCTCACACTGTAAGCAGTACGACAATATATTACATACCAATAGACACGTTAATACTGTAGCCCATTAGGAGTTCTCACCTCTTCATCTTTCTAAAGACTTGAATAAACTTTCACACTCTTATTGTTAATGCATAGGAACACATGTGAAATTAGTGGGCTCAATATGTCTCTTTACAATTTATAGATTAAAAGAAGACCAGAAACCCCAAATATAAGCTCTAAAACAGCGACAGGTGAAAGATCCACGGACAATATTTTTGATTAATACACAAAGACACATGAATCCAACGCGTGCACTACATGGTGGTGAGTAACGTTGTTTCCAGTCAGGATTGGCGGGGGCACAGACTGTTGTGGCACGTTTAAATGAAAGCTCTTTTCTTCTCCTTGAGGTTTTCCGAACCCTCCTTTCCCCCTGTTGAGGTCTCTTTCATTTCCATCCTCCCTCTTTTCTTTTTCGTCCCACCCTTTTCTCTTTGTGCTTACGGGGGCAGCAGGAGCGCGGCCTGCAGAACTGCTGCACTAAGCTTTAAGTTGCAGAGCCTGGCGTCAGGAAAGAAAAAATAAATAAAAGCCGAGCTCTGGTGCAAAGTGGACGCACCGGGAGCTCAGCGCTGCGGTTGTATTTTCTGGACTTTTTTTTATTATCTGCGAGACAACCATTCGTGTGCGGATAAGGCCTTCACCTGCGTAACAACGCAGGGTGTTTCAGAAGACGCATCCTGCAGTCATAGTGCAGTCACATGCTCGTTTCAGAAATTGAAAGCAGACACAATGACTAATTTTCAAACGATGGGAGGAATTAAATTGTAAGTGATGGAATTACTTTAAGCGAGTGGTTTTTACACATCGTCAAACAATAAATACTCCACGCATTCCAACACGACCGGCCTCATTTTGTAAACTCGCTTTGTGTTTTCCGCTTGATGAAGAATTAAGACATAATTAATCTACACGAAGCCTTTCCGTCTGTCGGCGTTATTTCAACGCGGCTTACGAGAGCAGGAAAGCGTCAAAGGAAGTGCGTCGTCCTACCTGCGGCTGTTGCGTGTAGGCTCGGCCCCAGGACTGAGCGGTGACAGGTGCGTGGGGTACGGACCTCCCCAGGCCTCTCGCTTCCATGGTGGGAGACGTCGAGCGTTTGCCTCTGTGAACCACGGGGGTCTCCACCACGCTGCTGATCCTACGCATGTACATCTGGAACAGGGAGCAGCATTATACACAGGGTTCTTACACATTTTGACCAATGGATTTCCAGGACTTTTCACCAAATTTCCATGACCAAACTGAAATCTCGTTATAATCATGAAAAATGTAGAAAATGTTGAACATTTAGCGTATTGAGAGCTTACGCCGGCTTATATTTTGAGCGACTTTCTTTTAAAAAAACCCATATAAATTATTACAAACTCGGCGTAAATGAACATGTGATTATCACAAATTTCCATGACTTTTCCAAAACTTTTATGATTTAAGTTTTTTTCCATGACTTTTCCAGGCCTGGAAATGACCATTTTAAAATGCCATGACTTTTCCAGGTTTTCCATGACCGTACGAACCCTGATATACAGCTACGAGGTCGTTCACACCCTCCCATGTACTATTAACTTGGCGTAAAGAACGTACTCGTCGGTCTCATACACTACCGTTCAAAAGTTTGGGATCACCCAGACAATTTCGTGTCTTCCATGAAAAATCACACTTTTATTTATCAAATGAATATAAAATATAGTCAAGACATTGACAAGGTTAGAAATAATGATTAATATTTGAAGTATTAATTTTGTTCTTCAAACTTCAAGCTCAAAGGAAGGCCAGTTGTATAGCTTATATCACCAGCATAACTGTTTTCAGCTGTGCTAACATAATTGCACGGGTTTTCTAATCAGACATTAGTCTTCTAAGGCGATTAGCAAACACAATGTACCATTAGAACACTGGAGTGATAGTTGATGGAAATGGGCCTCTATACACCTCTGGAGATATTTAATTAGAAACCAGACACTTCCACCTAGAATAGTCATTTACCACATTAACAATGTAGAGAGTGTATTTCTGATTAATTTAATGTTATCTTTATTGAAAAAACAGTGCTTTTCTTTGAAAAATAAAGTCATTTCTAAGTGACCCCAAACTTTTGAACGGTAGTGTACGTCGGATCTTCAGCTCACCTCTGCAGGGGACGGCTTGGCTCCCCTCTGGGCCTCAGCGCTCCCACCGCCTCCCGTTCCGCTGTTTGTCGTTTCTTCTGTATCGAAGGTGGTCGCCCGGTAAGCCCTCCACGTCGTCGCGACCTCCGCTTCATCCTCAGACCCCCCGTCGGTCGTCGTCCTCGCGCCTCCTCTTCCCTCGCCCGTCTCGTCCGCCGACGGCGTGCCCAGGTTCTTCCAGGTGCTTCTCACGGTCACGTTCGTCGCGTCTGGTAAACTGTCTGCTTGGGAGTGCCGGCTTTGTCTTTGGTGCCGCCAGCTGGTGACCGTGGTGCTGCTGCTGCTCTCAAAGCCCGACTCGGTGTCGTTGAAGTCCGCAGCGGGGGGGTCCAGGGACTGGAGGCTGAAGTTGCCGCGTTGGCAGCACAAGTGGCTGGCGGTGGACTCGACTCTGGACGAGTCGCGGGGCTTTGATCTCGACGACGCGTCGCTGTGCTCGTCCGCTACGCAGTCCTGGTCCGGGCACGACCGCGAGGCGATCTCACTTTTGGGAATGGAGATCTCGTATGGGATGGAGACGCTGCCGCTGCTGGGGCCTGGCGACGAGTACAAGTCGATCAAATGATGTGCACCGAGCCGACAGGAAGAGTAACAAGGCAGTCACGCAGCTAGATGGTGAACATCGTTATCGTTGTACCTGCTCGACATTAGCACGTTAGCGTTGTCGTATAGCCTACTGACATTAGCGTTTAGCTTAAAGCGCTTCTTGAATACAGACTAGCTAACCTGCGTGTAGACTTTTAACTCTCGTCGTAGTTAAAGTGACAGTGTATCACAGCACTGTTAAAAACATCCCTTACCTTTCTTACCTATGACGATGTTACTGGTGGAGGTGTGGCGTTCTTTGACCAACACGGGCTCACTGGACACGCTGCTGCTGCGACTGCTCGTTCTGGAAGAGCTTGGGTCGCTGGGGTAGATGGTTATACTACTGGTCATTTTACCAGTGGTGGCCACGACAGGTTTGGTGGAGATGTTAGGTTTGCCATTTGTAGCCAAAAGTTCGGCCATCATCACTTCCTTCCTGTCGATCTCGACGATCGCCGGCTTGATGACAGCGTTGGACCTCAGCGCCTCGCGCGGGCTGCACACTCGCTGGATCTCAATGCCCGACGGCGTCTGTGCGGGCCCCTGGTGGCCTCCCTCGGCGAACAGTGTTCTGTTGTGGAGCTCTTCATCAAACGAGCTCCTGGGAGAGGAACCCTCTGAATTTGAGTCGTGGACACCGGCGTATCTCGGATATTTGGAGGTCGCGGCTCTCCTGCCGACGGTAGAAGTCGTCGTCTCAGGTACAGGCTCTGGTTCGGAGGGCCTTGAACCAGTCGATTCCGTTTCAGAGGCCGATGAATGACCTTCCGACTCCTGCTCGTTGGACAACGGTGGAGTAGCGTGGGACCTGAAGGCTCCGTAGGCGCCATTGGCTTTGGACAGGGTGGAGGCGACAGATGCAGAGACAGATTCCTGCACTTGGTCTGTCGATTCCTGATCTGAAGCAGACGCAGTGTCCTTCTCGAAAGCAGAGCTACTGTTGAAGGTACTAGAACTTTCAGGCACTATATCAGAGTTGTTTGATTCACTATCACTACCCAAGTACAGCTTTGAAAACTTCTCTGCTCTGCTCTTTTTATTATCCCCATCGGTCGGTTTGTGAGCCATCCTAAGTGGCTTCTGGTCATGAGCTGCAGGAGGATAGCGGCTAAGAACAGGCGCTTTCTTAATCTCACTAGAAGATGCGTTTACAGAGCAGGGAGCGGCTCCGCTCATCTTTTCCTCACTGCCTCGTCTCGTGTCTCTTGTTCCATCATCAGAAGAAATCGCAGTCGCTGGGGTTTTGGGTGTCCTTCTATTCTTGTGCGCAGGACTCTGGGCTGTCCTCACAGACTTAGGAGAGCTCCCCTCGGAGTGGTTGGGATCTTTGCTCCTCAGCTTTGTCTCCTTCCCTTTTTGGGGCGAGAGATCCCTGTTCCTGTGTTTGGGGGAACTCGGCTCTGAGACAGTTGCCGCACTCCTAAATTTGGGCTTCTCTTGTCTGAAACATCCCTTCACGCCAACCTCTTCATTCTCAGCTTTGCCATTCTCCAAGATCTTAGCGGCGTTGTTGGGGCAAATGTTAGTGCTTACGTTGCCGCGTTTATCCACATTACTGGTTCCATTTCTTCCGAGTCCACCTTTTCCGCACAGTTGCGTCTGGAGCTGTTCCACCTGCTCGTTCAGTTGGCGAGCACGTGTTCGTTCCATCTGGAACTTCTCATGAAGTTCATCATTTTTGGACTCAGAGTTCTTTAGATCATCCTCCACGATCTCCAGCTGTTTAAGGCGATTCTTCAGTCTCTCTACTTCCTGTGTCAGCTCCTTTACTTTGTTGTCCTCATCCTGCGAGCCTTCCAGACCGCTGTTCTTCTCATTTTCAGATTTGTTCACAAGGCTGATGTTGTCATCAGCCAACTTCAAGTACTCGAGGCTCTTTTTGCATCCAGCCAGTTTACTCGTGAGGAGCCCTGTGGATGAAAGCTCATCCTCAATGCGTGACCTCATGAAATCTGCACGACCAGGGTCTGCAGCCAGGCCAAGGCAATTCTTCTGGTGCTCCAACTTTTCTGTCAGCTTCAGAATGATCTTCTCATCCTCCCTTTGTTTCTCTACCAGCCTCTTGCGCTCACTGATGAAGGTTTGGGTGAATCCTTTGAGTTTCTCAAGATCCATGGCCAAAGCCTGCTCTGCTCTATCCAGCTTCGTCTCAGAGCCCTCCACCTCCTTCAGACGTGCTTTGAGAGCCTCCAACTCTGACGAGAGCTTCTTGGTCAAGTTCTTTTCCTCATTCAGGCTCAGGCAGAGCTGGCTGCAGTCAGACTTGCTTTTCCCAAAAGCTTCTTCCAGTTTCTCAAGTTCTGCCATCCTCCGCTGTAGACTTTCAATCTCGGCCTTTAGCTCCTTGGTCAGGCTTTCCTCTTCTTCCAGTTTCACTCTGACCGTGCGGCAGAGGTCCTCAGCTTTGCGTACCTCCTCATCCTTACCCTGGATCTTTAGGAGACGTTTCCTAAGGTCCTCCACATCTCCAAGCAGGGATGAGTTGCTGCCTTCTCCCTGGATGACTTTGTCCTGTAGAAAAGAGAGCGCGAGAGAGAGTGTTCAATCATTTATTAATCTATTTATATAGTGCATATATATTCCACCTCATTTTAGTCATTGCTTATGATATGCACACATACAAACAAACACCGTGTGAAGTCAACCAGTGCTGACCTGTAGGTCCAGTAGCTCATCCTCAGACTTCTGCAGCTTGTTGGTTGCTTCTTCCAGTTCATCGAGTCTTCGGCTGAGATTCTGGAGCTTGTGCCGCAGGTGGCGATGCGTCACGTCTTTATGGTCAGACATTGCTACAAAAGGTGTTTTATCTGTTGCGTTTGCTTTGTTGTTCAGATTATTTGATGACAATGTTTTGGGAGGGCCACATTTGTGTGGTGGTGTTATCAAGTCCTTTCTTTTCGAAAAAAATACTCTCTCCCAGCGGTCTGTCCGTCACTGTCCCTTTAAGACTTTGAAGTTCCCTCAGAGTGGCGTTTAGCAGACAAATCGTTCATCTGTAGTAGGGAGAGAAGAAATAACACTTAGTCATCCCTAATTTGTCGATGACAGTCATTTGCATTCACAAAAAGGTAGCTTAGTAAATGAGGAAAAGGATCGCATTTTACACTTTTAAAAACACTCACATACGCAATTTGCCACATACAGAAACTGGCTAAATTGTATGACAAATTACAATTAATTCATTTCTCAAACATCCTGAAGTTAGTTTATAGTCATAAAAATACCTAATTACATGATGTGCCAAAGGTACCATTCATCATTATAAGAATCAAGTGTGCATTATGAGGACATAATACACACTAAACCACCATGCCTGACCCTTGAAGAACATAGAGGTGGCACTGCTTGCATGTCATGTGTGACTATGGGGGCTTCAACATGCCTGCACAGGCGTGAACCCACAGACACTTTGAAGTCTCCCTCCTGCAGTTGTATCCAACATCGATTTATGCTTGCTGCTTCTGCTGACGGCTGCATATCTCAATAACGCAGAGCTCCTTCACATACCCCCATCTGTACACATACACGGCCGACCCCTCACAACACTGCATTGATGGTCACATGGGACGGATGCGATGATAAAGGAAAACACACACACATACACACCCGCATGCTGCTTATCTGGCGAGAACACAGATTACAGCGCAGCATGCTTGCCAGCATGGCCTCCATAAATCTACCGGCTGAAGCTTCCGTCTCATGCATGATTCAGATCGTGCGCTTTCCTAAATGCTGTTACTCTCCTTTTCCCGTCATTCTGGTGAACTTCCCCCACTGACCGCGCAGGAAAACCGACCTGAGGGCAGGACATAACACGTGCACACATCATCGCTTATCGACCCCCTGACAACCGGCTCCATGCCCCCCGTCGTCTACACACCATGTTCAAAGATGACCCCTCTGACGCGACACACCACAATATTTAAAGACGGCTGTAGTTTTCCTTTACATTAAATAACTTTTACTGCTGCAAGCAATGCAGTAAATTTCCAACGTTTTTTTTTGATCTATGCGTGTGCACGGTATACAACAAGGTGTAACTTGCCATTATGGTTTACTCCGGCATAGTTTAATATATTTTCAATCGTTTCATTTGGTGTAAGAAGTCCAAACCGCTCTCCCCACAATTCATTAAATGTCTTGTTGAACATAAACCAAGGCAATAAGGTTTGAGAGTCAGTATGGCAACGATTACTTTGAGAAAAAGCAAATTGTGAACTCAAAGCGTTTAGCTGTCGCATTTTAATTATTCTTTACTTTCATGAGGTCTCGTGGTTTGGTAATCTTCAGGGAGTACAATACTTTGAGGAAATAGTACATGGACCAAAGTCAGGGGAAGAGAAGAACTGGGAAAAACGTTGGAGAGAAAACTGCTAGCCTTGCTGTCGACTTGAATGCCAAGAACACCTTAGTCAATAAAGTAATGTTGGGTTGCGCGGCGTTGCACAGATGTGGCTCGTTAGAGAAGTTGTAGACCAATGTCTCCCTGTTGTCTCAAGGGGATCGCTGTGATCCAGACCCGTCCTGTCTGATCCTGTTCAAGCAGTCAAAAAAAAAACATAAAAAATGTCCATGTATCCATTACGAGCAGAGAAAAGACTCACATAGCTACAGTTCAATTCTTCATGACAGCCTTTCACACTCCACCATGCAGCAGTGTTACCAGTGGAACGGTTCAGAGAATACACTTTTGAATAACGTCCCTCGGGAGGAAAGGTCGATTCCTTCAACACAAAGCTAGATGGCCATCCTTCGGTTCTGACGCACTCGATAATGAAATATTGATCGAGTTCAGACGTCATTATGTCCCCATAACAGATTCCTTATTATCTTCATGTTGGGTTTTTGGATACCTACATCATTTCTAAAAATTCAACAACTCGGACAGCCGGTCCGGCCGAGCGTCGTCCCGGTTAGAAATGCCGTTTTCGCGAGGTCCAGCTACCCCGGTCTTGGCCAGCTGCCTACCTCTCCTTTCATTCCCCCTTTATTTCTTTGCCAGCTCTCTCCCTCCCTCATCTCTCCCTTCCAATTCCCTCACACGCACACCAGCGCGGCCAAGTGGGCGCTTTAAAAGGGCCGGCGGTGCGTGCAAAGCGACTCTGCCAAACCAATCAACATACCTGATTCACTTATCGCCGGCTGGGGCCTCAATAGCTACATTCAGGATGAGATGGATGGACAGTGAGTGAAATGGAACGGAGGAGAGAAGAGACGAGAAAATGCAGGGCGGTAGAGGGAGAAAAAAAAAAAAAAGGGGGGGGGGGGGGAGAGATTAGAGCTGAAAGAATGATGGAGTGGAACTCAGTATTTAGTCTTGGAACATGTATTTCGTCAATTTAAGACCATGACCCGCATAGATATGTCTTCATGGGCCCGAATATTCCCTTGATTTATTATTCATCTTCAAGCCTGTGGAACAAAAAAGCAAAATGCAAGGAGCCGTCTGGCCAAGAACAAGTTCAGAAACGTGGGGAAGGGAGGGAAAGGAGGAAAGTGGTGGGCGGAGAGTCGCTCAGGAATTCCGCTCAAATTGAGCCGTTTCATTCCACTGTTTCGTGTCGTTTGACAATTATAGAAAACCTGGAAGCGGGTAGGAGCTGCGAGGCAGGGGAACCGACCCTTTCTGTTTACGCAGACACATTCCTCATGACGGACGAGCCAGGGCAGCCAGCCCCTCGCTCTGCTCACAAGCGGGCCCTCTCTCTGCAGAAGCCCTAACCAGGGCACGCTCTGGATTTCATGGCACGGCCCCAGGGAGCATCTCAAAATGGGTTTGCTTTCGTCTGCTCCGAGCATCAACTGGATCAGGACAATTTGGAGTCCAGATCATATTTCAGTCAAAGAAATTTCATGGAACACATTCCTGCGATTGTCTTTGCCATGTAAGGCAATAGAGCATCTATAAATAAACTCAATACATATAATATATATTACAATATACATTAAAGAGAACACCAAAAACAGCGTAAACCCGACTACTCGGTCCAACACTGTACGACGTGCAGGAAATGCAACAGCTCCTGCAAAGTGGACGCATGTGCCCCCCTCACAACGCGCTACAACTGCAGTTCAAGGCTTTTTATTTCACATTCTAAATGTATAGGTTTTGTTGTTGGCAACTGGAGCATATTTTATGGGATGCTGGAAAAAGTACAAACACAGGCGAACCACACCTATTTAAAAATACATTTTTAAAAAAGGTGGCTGAAACAATCTGCAGGTGCAAGTTTGAAACCTGCAGCAGCAGCCGTCACTTCCTTTGCCTGTCGGGAGCAACGGCAGCGAGCCTCCAGCTGCCGGTCACACCGCTAGCTGTAGGTGGCGTCGGTTGGCACATGTACAAACTGGTCACGCAAAGACTGGGCGAGCTGTGCTCTCGCCTGCTAATGGATAATTACACACAAATTAAGAATTAGGGCGTTAAAGACTAAACGAGAACTGACGAGTGAGACCAGAAAAGGGGGAGGGAGAACCTGAGGGGGCTTCCTTTTGACTTGGATCAACAACACCAGACGGACCTGAAAGCCAAACTTTGTTCAAGAGGTTCATCCACTCTGCTCACACACACACACACACCAAGGTTACAATCATCCACCATATCATTAAGGCTTTAGCCACTCTCTTCCTGCCTGTTGCCTCCAGTACATTCTGTTCTCTCCATGAAAGAGAGAAGGAAAAGAAAAGAAAAGAAAAAATCCCCTCTCTTGCACTTGACGTTGGAACTTATGGGTTTGAAGCTCTTCTGCCTCATAAACGGTAGTTAATAAAGGGCCCCAGTCCAATCCAAATGCCTCAACCACATCTTCATGTCGGGGGTTATTGCCAGTGTGCATATATGAATGTGTGACAAATACTGTCTGTGTGTGTGTGTGTGTGTGTGTGTGTGTGTAGGGGCGACTGCAGTGGATGGATGCTGGCGCAGCACTGGAAGCCACAAGATGGTGGAGACCTGATGCTTGCTCTGCATTTTTTCCCTTTTTCCAAGAAAGAGAAAACCGGAGTCCCATAATGTTCGGCTTGTCGTTTCCTGTCCCGTCACGTTCCTTTTTTCTCTTTCACCCTTCCAGTTTTGCCCCGCTTCTGGAAAAATGCGAACGAAATGAAAGGCAGTGTCGCATTTCAGCGGAAAATTGGATAAGGAACTCTGGTCATGTCGCGTATTCGTTGGAGCCAGCTGAAATGGGATTGGAAGACCTTCCTCTTCTTAATACTGGGTGAAATGACCACTTGCAGTGTAGGTATTGAAATATGGTGAAAGAGTGGGTAAACAAAAATGTCTTCAAAAAAAGAGATTGGTTTATGGGAAGTAAACCCACGGTAACACAATAACAGCACTCGAAGCGCATCGACACTACATGACATCATTCATCCATTCACACACTGATGGGAGGAGCTACACTGCCAGGTGCAACCGGCCCATCAGGACTAACTAACATTAACTGACGTTGGCACAGCGTCGGCACAGGAGCCATTTTGGGGTTAAGTGTCTCGCCCAAGGACACATCGACTGGGCGAGCGGAGCCGGGGATCCAACCACCGATCCTGTGACTGAAGGACGATGCTGCTCACCACTGAGCCACAGTCAATTTATCAGGGCAACATCTCTAAATGTTAAGATAGTGACATGATTTCCTTCCCCCCCCCCCCCCATTAGTAATTTCTTCCCTTAAAAAAAACAGTGAATGCAAAGTAGAAATAGAGTTTATATTTCACAGTTTTGCTCCATTACTCTTAAGGGTCTTTCCTCCACGGCCCGGCTGCCAAAGCTCAGCATGGACACTTAGCTTCATTTCAGTTTGGATTTCCTTTCATTTGTTAACAGTCTGAACTCATTCAGCAATTCATGAAATAGTGACTTGTTATGGTTTTGAACACGGGGAGTGTCAAAGCCAAAATAAAAGCCAGAGAATGGAGAAAAGTGGAAGGTTTGTGTCTTACACATTGTTAGGTTGTAATAGTTTATTTTGATTCTGTAGTCTTGAGCTTGAAAATAATACATATAGAAAGATATAAGAGGAGATATTAGGGAGAATATTGATATTGTTATGAATGTGTTATGAAGCATAGGGGTACCGTTTACTCTATGTGTATGTAAATGGCAGGAATTAATGTATGTTGCATGAGAGTGAATGCTAGTTTAGTATTTCAGAATCGTGGAAGCCGGTTGAAGCCCGTGAAGTGACTTTATTGCGGACAATAACAGACGGGACTTTTATTGTGAAAATACTCGTTTAGCGACTTGACCGGAAGTGACGTTTTGACCCGGGGGTCGTGACGTTTGACCCCTCCATTTTTACGACTAATACTCCGTACTGGGGAAAGATCGCTCTCTTTCGGCTTTAGCACCGGTATCGTGAAAAACACAAACGATACCCGTCCCTATTCTCCACATGCACGACATGTTTGGCTTCTCTGTTTACGACCCAATTGCAGATGCAACTTTGAGGATGTTGAACCAAACTCTAAGCCAGGGGTGCTCACACTTTTTCAGCATGCGAGCTACTTATTATGTGACCAAGTCAAGGCGATCGACCGACGGGGGGGGGTGCTAGTGAGAGTCGCGCGCGAGCCGAGAAGGATTGTTGACCGGGGGTGCTAGTGACTTTTTTTTTGCTCCGTCCCAATGCGCGCAAACCGGTGTCGGAGCTCTGCAGCGCACGAGACGGCGGGCAGAGGACTGTTAACGCGACACGTATAGACAGAAATGACATGCTGCTGCTGTAATGTGGCGCTATAGAGAAAGTGACAGGGGGGCGGGCCAAAAATTTTTTATGTCATGCGATCTACCATACAACGCCGCGATCGACTGGCAGGTCGCCGCGATCGACCGGTCGATCGCGATCGACGTATTGAGCACCCCTGCTCTAAGCCCTCAGAGCGTCTTGGCTCCTGATCTCGGTGGCATGACGGTAAAGTAGAGCACGGCTCAGGATTACAGGCAACGTTCACTGGAGAGGGACCAAGAGGAGAGCGAGGGAAGGATGTTAGATGCTCCATTTAATAAAGCACCTCGAATACTAGTCAGTCAGCTGCTAGCTACGGGCTTCAGGCGGAGAGATGTGCTCCGATAGAAACACAGAACCTCACACACACACACACCAGCAGGATGCTCACCAAATCAGGTCGAAGGCCCCTTTTCCCTTTCTTAAAAAACAATAGGAGTCGTTTTAAAAGAACTTAAAAATTCGGTTTAAGATTTGCAAAAATTTTGTAAACAATTAATTTAAGATATTTTAATAAATTGAAATCGTAAAGAGGCTTAATATTTAAAATTACCCAAAGTAATAAAATGAGTAAACTGACGTTAAAATACTTTCTGAATTTAAAATATTTAAATAAAAGATTTTTTAAAATCTTTTTTAAGATTTAATAATAGGTTGAAAAAGATTATAATAAAGAATAGTTTAACCATTTGAATTAACAAAAAAACGACGGGGATTACATAAATAAGTAATTCTAAACAGAGGATTTTCTGGGGTTACATTTATAAATTTTAAATAAAATTTGAATTTAATTAGATAAACCAGAAAAATTCACATTTAAATCGTCAGTAAACACAAAACAAACCATTAAATTTTAACGTTTTATGATTGATATCAGCGTCTCTTACTGTAAGCTTGCACTTCTGACCGGGCATTAAGTAAATGGATACAGCTTTGAATAAGGTTTATCCTAATGAAACAGGCATTCTACTGCATCTTACCATGTGTATGGAGCAAAAGGAAAATTAAGTTACGAATGGCATGGTATATGCTGAACTGACCGAACACAGCAGCCATCATGGAAGACTCGTGTGATTCTATTCCACCCCAGTAGGGTGGATCATACATCAAGCAACGCTAAGAAGGATCCATCTCACGAGATGTCAAAGAGACATTTTAAACTGCTTTGAGCAGCAAGTAAATCGGCGAGCAACCGGCAATCTGTCATACACTTTGACACCCGCTGAGGTCGAGAACTAACCAACAGTTAGAGTCGTGTCTGGTGATACACGGCCCTGCCGAGAGTCGCGGGATGGAACACAGCTCTGGACACAAGCCAACTGACATCAGAGCGCACAGACGCACTCAACGGAAGTAACTGGAGAGATGGGGAAAGACGTGAAAGAGTAGAGGAAGAGTGTGGGAAATGTGAAGTTTGGGCGAAAACCAGACGACATCGCACATGAGACTCCTGAGGCTGAACAGCGACACACAACAAAACAGGTCATCACACACATGCACTAGTTTCATCAACGATACTTGCGTTGTATTTATTCTTAAAGACCAAAATAGTGGATATAGCTCGCACCAACGAGATTAGTAAGAAACTGAATCAGACCACTATAGAGAGTTAGGAGACAGCGAACTTAGGACACTCAAGCGAGAGTAGGAAATAGTTTATTCTACAAATACACCACATATTGCAACTGAAGCTGTCATGCCACCTGAGAAAGGGAGTCTCTTGAGATGGACGACAATCGGCTTGACCATGCTTCTAGCAGAATGCACAAGACCAGAGGCAGAATTACTAACAGAAAAAGCAAGCTAGTTGACCAGCAGCTCACAGCTGACATTAGCTACAGGAAACACGAGTTATTGTAGTTATTTAAAACAATAACTGAACAGAGACTGGATGGCAGGACTCCTCGACTTAGCAACCGGTAAACTCTGAGTATAGGTTAACACATAGACACCACGACACCGTATGCTGAGAATTGTTTTCACTCATGAACCAGCATTTGGTACAGATACAAAAGCATCACTCTACTTAAGTCAGTTGGGCCACTTCAATAATCAATTCTGTTGATATAACATCACTCATTGTGACTTCAGGCTGAATGTATTCTCTGAGTATATTCGATATGACAATACAAAGAAAGCTGTCATCTGCAGTGAGTGCGTTTAAATAGCCACAATGTGCAACACAAGTACGTCCATTACGATTTCGGCTTGCATAAATTAACGTAAAACTCAGTGCGTAATCCACACGAGTGATCCTGACTACATTATACAGTAAGCTACAATGTCAACCTTTATGTCGAGGATGTATTACACTAATCGCAGGCGGCTTTAGCTATGATCCAGTATTCAAATCGACATTCAATTACTGTCAAATACACTGTATGCTGCGTACCAGTCTGGCTGATACCCTATTGGACCGTAATGATAGTCAACAGCTGCTGCACATATTCTGGGGCGCGCCGAGTGAAACCGATCTGCAGTCAGCCCGAAAGGACTGGTCTATTCCTGCTGACGCAAGACTCTGATTGACTGTCTGTGCTGTCACTATAGCCTTACTGACGTGCTTTCCATCGGTCGCACCGTCACTTATTACACCAAGCATCAGCCAAAGCGACGATTCCAGCGTCGTGCATACGTCGAATCTGACTTCGGCCCTGATGAATTGCACATCACGGGTACCATTTATCGCTTGCATTCCGGGCATATCTGCCGAGCGCAACTCCTCCAATGGGAAACCGCCTCATGCGCGCCTACGGCTGTGCAATGCAAACGTGTCTTAACTACCAGCGTATCCGTCAGACTGAGTCAGCAGTACGGGTGTCAGCTGTCGTACACTTGCAGCGGATCATGGGATAGCTATCGTGAATGTGCGAAAGTCACAGTCAACTCACTGGTATTTTCTTGCATGTCCACACTTGATGATCCATCTCCTGTCTCTGTTACCCACACCTTCACTTCTGACATCCCAACTCACATTCTGTGCATCACAGGTGCAGCCAGCATCAGTTCTCATGATGTATCACGCACAACCGTTCATGGTCTGCACCTGGGATTAGTCTATGAATGTCTTACGTTTATATTGAATGCTCATAGCTGTTACCAGCTTTCTTAAGACCGTCAGTCATTCTTACAAATATTCAGACAATCTTGCTCTCCCAGAATTGAAACTACAACAGATGACAACTCAAGCTGTAGTGACAGTCAATCAAGTGGATAAAGACTCTGACTTAGTTTTCGAGTTGCTATCAGCTCATAGTTCTAAAGCATTCAAGTAGCCGACATCCTAAATTAGTTTCACCTCAAAGTTCCTTCAACCGACAGCTACTGTGGATAAACTCCAGAGTAATCATACGTACATGCAGTAATGATACTAAAGCCAAGTATCAAAGTCAAATGCTGAATATTCTTCCAATATTCTATTTACCAAGTAATCTTCAGTGACAGTAAGTTGCTAAAAAGTGCTGGTACACTTAAAGTCAACTGTTCCATCAATCCCTGACATCACAAAGCCTACAAGACGTCGAATCTATACAAGCTAGATTCTACATGGTGTTTGTCTTCGTGACTGCCAGTTCAGGTAGCTAGCATCTGCCATGACAAATCTGACAGTCTGACACTGCAGATAACACTTCACAAAACACATAACTCATTGACTCAATCAAACTTGTAATCAACTATGATGCTTAACGTGCGTCTGTTCTAAACTGATGCTCGAAAATGTCATTTACGTGCGGATGCATTAAATAAATTTCAAAAAAATTCAAAAAACTCGAGATGCTTACAATTGCAAAGTTGGACAGTAAAGATTATAATAATGGTTGTTAGTGTCATGTCTATGTCTTGTTTAACAGGCAGTTTAACAGTCAGTTTCCAGTACGCGGTTCGACTTAATGGTGAGTAACAGAACTTAAGACAGATCATGAACTTCAAGAATTGTTGACAGTTGCATGTGTGTACACTAGGAGTCTGCACAACGACCTGTAACCTCAAGTCCGACTACTTGCTGGTAACCAGACTGAAGAAACGAGAGACAGGTATCTAATCGCAGTGTTTGAGTCCGGTTGACCGACATCTCATGCAGAGTCAAAACTACTCCTGCACTCCCCCGGGAAAGAAGAGGGACGCCATAGCTCTGTCGTGGTTCCGCTGTGACGAAACCGGCAGTAACACAGCTGTCCTGTCGACTCTCGGAATCAATCGATCCGTACTACCGAAGTGTCCAGGTCAACTATCCATACCGAGTCTCACGCTCGCCGCCGAGCCGCACGGGAGGATCGCCGCACCATTGGCGCCTCCGTGGACCACGGCAGCTCGCCACTGGTCTCTCGGATACGTCTTCGGCTGGTCCGTATCCCCTGCCTTACGATAACACATAAAATAGTTTTACATTTGCTCTCGGTGCCGCTCCTCCGGAGCTTCAGAGTCACTCAAGATAGTCGAAGCTTCAGTCTGCTCGCCCATCAGTCTAAACAACTAAGCCTGTGGAGAACAGTTAGGTAGCTAATCTATATAAATATGATTGAATATATCCCATATCCTCCATAATTCCTCATCCTTAATAACTACAATTTAGATACAGATTCAAATTGAGATCAAACTAAAATACATTCTATATAAAATATAATAACATCCACAATATTCATATACATTTTCTATATCTCTCAATTACTTCATTAAATTGGAATGAATTATAATACAATATTGAAAGATCAATAATAATAAAAAATAAATATAATACAAAAATAATAATAATAATAATATAATATATTTACATTCCTCTCAATCACTTCATTTCTGTCATGTTGCAGTTCCAAATGCAATAATATACACATAGATAATCATAGAAATCAAGGTAAAATACATATACAAAGTATTAATAAATATACAAATTAAAACATCATTCATCTCCTTCTTGTCAAAGCAACATCAGCCATAAAATTCATATACATTGCAAATTTACTTCAGACATTTTAAATAGTATTAATAAACATAACACTAAGTCAGTTTAATTGCTATAGTTAAAGTGTATACGATTACCTATAAACATTCAGTGAGACATAAATTCTATAACCGATTAGTATATGTTCAAATAACCTTGAAGTAAGGTCTAAATTAAGAAGAATACACACAAAATGCTTTATACCCATGCATTAATATATAGAATATCTTAACCTGATTTATGTTGAGGTTCTAGAAGTGTTGCACGCATATCAACCTACACACCCTGACCTGATCATATGAACAATGTTCATTATGCACATCGATTCTTTAGTTTACGAATAGTTCACTGTTCTATTCCTGCATAGTAAACCCTAATTTTTACTGATATTACCTGTCCAATTTAACTTCACGAACACTTAAATTTTTGACTTACTTTTTACCAATTAATTACCTTGTTAATTTAACTTACTAAGAATTAGATATAACTCTAATCCTAATTAGGGTATATTATTGACTAGTTCAATGAACCAAGTATAGAAATTAATGGTCAAATGTAACGGATAACGGGCTACGTCGTGAAGAGTTTCGGAAATGACTGTGAGGACTAATCTACTAGCTGTCTTAAGTCAAACTGCTGAATGTTTAGGTAGGTCTAACTTACTGTGGATAATGTTCTTAGCGCGAACTGTTCTTATCGAAGCCTCATAATCTCTTCTACTGTATTCTTCTTAATCGATATTAGCAATACTGCTAAATTTCAAAAGTTCAATTCTCAAGAAACTGCTTGATCATTCATCAGATCTGTAGATCTAAACATCAGCATATAGGTCTAATGATTTCAAAATACTGCTTCAAGTTGATGTACTAAAAGACTATGTCCTCAGATAGTTCATGGTCAAGTGATAAAGGCCTAGGTCGTAAGGCTTCTGTGTTAACTCCGACAGTCATGTAGTCTAATGTGTTTTCTCTCATGAATCCTGTAACGCTCTCATTAATCGTTCATCAGCTGTGCTGTCAGATCAAGCTTCTCATTCAGTGAATTCAGTGATAGTCTTCAGAATGCATCAGTAGAAATGAAAATGATTCTAACAGAGACAGCTCAACGTAGAAGACTACGGCATTCATGAGCTCACAGTACGGAACTTCAGTCATCATGCGAACAACTGGTATACAAATATTGCGTATCTGAACCTCAGGTTATTACTTAGTAGTGCTCGTGACGAAGTAGAGACATGTAGATGCTCGTGCTAGAATTAGAGAATCTTAGCTAGAAAATCAAGACACCGACTAAACAGAGGCTATATCGGGAAGAGTTAGAATGTGGCTAACCATTTAGTATGCCATTTATAAGAGATTTTCAATTCTGGAATTGCCTAATACTAAACTTTGCAAAGCATAATAAGCTGAAATCTAATCGCTGTAGGACGTATCCAAGAAACTCTGCAGAACAACCTAGCAACACAGCTGAGGAACATCCTTCACATCCAGCACACATTCACACTACCAAACAGAGCAACATCACTGTATCCTATAAACAAAGACAGAAATCAATTATGATAAAACAAAGTTGAGAATCAGTAGGTATATCAATTACACAGTGTTTTGAGTTTATATTTCAGCAGAATGAACTCAAACAGTGTGAACTTCCTCCAGGGTCTGTAACCACTTCAAGTCATTTTGTGTGTCATCATGATTAGAACTTATCAACTTATAGAGAAGCTCTGATCTTTACAATGACCGAGGAGCATCATTTCAAATATCTGTGTCAAGATTTGGCAAATGCAATATCACACACCATAAGCAAACAGAACAATTATAATAATAAGATTACAATAATAATGTTTCAAACAATATTAATAATAATTCATTGTATAGTGCTTTACTTAAAAAATACAATTAAAAAAAAAAAGGTACTTAAGGCACTTTACATGGAAAAAACCAACAAGAGGCAATAACAATGTACTTATTGTCCAACCCTAATATTTTCATTATTTGATGTGGTTTTTTTTAGACTGACTTTAAACTTGTTTAAGATTTTCCATAGAGCCGATCACTCTTTCATTTCGGACTCAATTGTATTTTTTGACCATCATTCAGAGTTCAAAAAGAGACTATGTGACATTCAAGTCTAATTCTAACTGAAAATGCCACTCGTGTCCTTTCTCACTTCAGACATACAATCTGAGTCAGTCATGTGATTTAATCATGTGTCAAAAGACATATGCGCCAGTGTCATCAAGATAGCTTATGTATTGATCCAGGCCAAGTGCATGTGTGGTCAGTGATAGGACGAAGCAACACAATATCTTTGATGGGTTTTCTACACAAATATCTTATCGTGTTACGTTTATAATCTTCTAGTACAGTTTTCTACTACATATAGAAAGGGAGGCAGTTGATAAGCTTTATACTTTTTGAGCACTTCCACTTTCCATATGCACATAGTGTATGCGAGGCCACGCACACGCACACACGCGTCTGATTTGGCACAGTGCTGCAGGACATTCTTTAACCTAACGGCGAGCCGACTGCTAGTAAAAGCTTTTTTTTTAAAATCTTTAAGTGTCAAAAGAAGAAAAGGACAGAGGAACCACGGCAAGTAAAACAAGAGAGGAAACGAGGGTGAAAGAAAGAAGGGGGAAGAGAGAGCTCATGTTCAATTTCCTCCACTGGAGAACATTTTTAAGGCCTGCAACTCCATCCCGGGTTCCCCTGGCCAGGCGGGCCTCGTTTGCATGGGAGCCCATTTCCTGTGTGTGATTAGCAGAAGGGAGAGTGTGTGTATGTGTGTGTGTGTGTGTGTGTGTGTGTGTGTGTGTGTAGTTCAGAGAGGTCTGGGGTTGTTTTGTCTGCTCGGGGAGGAAAGGAATGCCCAAATCAAACAGTGAACAGGATGCCTAGAGAGAGAGAGAGAGAGAGAGAGAGAGAGCAGGACAAGGGAAAGAGACAGAGACAGAATGCGTCAGCACACAGTGGGAAAAAAGATGGAGAGAGCGAGGAAGCAGAGATACAGAAAGTAGCAGACGGAAGGGGCGAATAAAAGGAAAGGCATGCAAGAGAGCAAGGGATTGATTTTTCATCCGCTGCCAGTGAAGCCTGGACAGCATTCCTCCTGCTGCGATTTGCATTCCAACTGAGCAGCAAGGTGGAGTCCGAGTCCGTCTCAAAGCTGACGCGCTGTCACGTTGAAAACCATCCACATCTTAGACTTCACCGTGAACCTGCAGAACCTGTCTTAATATCTAATTACTTTCAGCCCTGCCTGTTACACAAACAGCCGAGGCTTTTACGCACACACACAGTACTTCTTACATTTTTACAACAGTGACATGACAACTAGCAATGTTACAGAACGCCTCGACTATCGTGTAACAATCGCATGTCAACTTGTCTTTAAAAAAAAAAGGTGAAATCCAATTTTTTAAATGACGATGAAAATAACGGGGCGTTTAAAGCATTTTTTTAAAAGACACTGATTGTGTGTCTTGCTCAAGAGCACTTGACTCCAAAAAGTGAAATAGTTGAGCTGTAATCTTTTAGAATTCAAAACTCTCCGTGTGCAAGCAAGACAAGCTGAGCCTTGTTGTTAGGCAGAGGCGTTCGTTAAACACACAGCGGCTCGGCTGAATAAAAAGAAAAGGTGAAGCAAATGCCTGACAGCAACATAAGTGTTTCCGTCACATGGTGACGTGGGTAGCGCTCAAATGAATTCAACAAATATATAAAGTCAGAATTGTCAATAAGGTTTTGAAACTTTAATTTACCGAACGGACTCCTGTCCCGTACAGACCGTATAAAGCTTTGCACTTTGAAAGTTCAGTGTGTGCGTGTGTGTGTGCATTGGACCCTGCCCATGCAGGAGTGAGCCATGCCTTGACTGGCAGAGCAGAATTGATAGGCTGCTATTGTTTCCTTTTAAGGTCAATTGTGTCTCAGATGCTTGGCATGGGTGAGAGCGTGAGATGCAGCTGGCTGGCAGTTGAGAAGAAACACCGATTTAACTGCATTCTTCTGTGCCGTCCACACCTAGAGAGAGAGAGAGAGAGAGAGAGAGACGGGAAGGGAGGCAGAGAAAGAGATGAATGAGAAAGAGAGAGAGACAAGTAGGGGATGAGAAAGGCAACTGGAGGTTGAAGTGCAAAAGATGTGAAGAGGAGAAGTGAAAACATGCATGACGAAAAACTATGGAGCGTTTGTCCGAGTGGGTGGGCGAGAGTCACCCTTTCCCCCAGGCACCAAGCTCTGCCGTCCCCTTGTTTTCCCAGGCGGTAAAGACACGGCACCACATGTGGCCACAAACAGACGATACACAAATACAAACGTACATGTCGACCGACACGTTCCACAAGGGGACAAACCGTACTGTGGAAATCAACCCATGGCCTGAAGTTCACATTCGAGTCCTCAGCCTAATTCTCCTGCATGCAACATGTTCCTCACAGATGGCCAGGCTTAGCCTCACAAATAAACCCACGCTCTGGGAGAAAGAGGGGGAGCCAGCTGAAGGTGGAATCATAAAATATACCTGTTATTCCACAATGTTCCACAGTGCACAAATGAGTCACTCCATGTTCTGGGATTGCTGCGAGGCTCCCGTGTCTGAATGTGTCCATAATCACCCACATACACAACTTAACTTTGGGTGAGCCAAAAATTCAATGCTATCCAAGTTCATTCGATAATAAAAAAAGTCCAATTATATCAGAAAGTTGAAAATCAAGTAAAGAAAACTAAAAGGCCTGATGTCTTTAATATACAGTAAAAATAAGTTATCCAGATGTTTCGTGAGTGAGAGAAAAGAAGTGCCGATGAAGGATGAAGGGACCACCAGAGGGGAGCGGAGGACTCGGTCACTGTCTGCTAAGCTCTAATGGGAGCGTGTACGTGTGTTATCACCGTGGGGGATCCGATGTGTTTAGGCTCCAGCGACGCAGTCCATTTTAAACTCAGAGCACTGAAACGATTCGTCATGTCGTCCATTAAAATCGAGCGAAAACTGCATTTTTTACAGGTTTCCAAATTTGACAATTTACAGCTTTTCTTAGTCTGACATTGTAAAACACTGAAATGTTTCGGGGGGGATAATGAAAACAATATTTAGTTGCTTATTTGAAGTTATCACCTTAGGCTCTTGAAGATGTAGGCCATTGTTTCTCCATTTATATAACTAAACAATCAAATGAAGAAAAGAAAAAAACACCCGACAAATTAAATAAATTAAAAATAATTAGTAATGGGGAATTCTGATAAGACTTTTTTCCCCGATCCGTCGCTATACTGTTGGTTGTCGAACAAAAGAGGTCAAATAAACAACATTTAAAACATGGCGGTGGTGCGGCAGCTCTAGCCATTACATTACATGTCATTTAGCAGACGCTTTTATCCAAAGCGACTTACAATAACTGCATTTCAACCTAGAGTATAAACTAAGAACAACAAGAATACAGGAAGTAACATTTCCTCAACTCAGTCGAACTACAAAAGTACCATAATAAGTGCTATCCCAGAGCCAAACTTCTGCTGCGACCACGAAACCTATTGGACACGAAGGGGTTTCAAGCACGTCTCCTGGTCTATTTTAATAGTCTCGCATTGTGCTGCTTCACTTCCTCTGGTTGGGATGGCGAGCATGAGAAGGAGCTCCAAAGAGCAAAGTTGGCATGCAGGGTGAAACCAGCCAACCCAGCCCTTTACAAAAGGCAACGGCACAGATATCCTCCAAAATAAAAGCAGCGAAGAGGGGGTAAAAGGGTACAAGAGGGGAAAGAAAGAGGCTGAAAATAGCAGAGCAGTCGGGGTCTGCATGCATCAGCACCACGATGACGAAAGCTCCTAAAACCAGACTTGCTAATGGATGGAGAGAGGAACAGAGGGAGGGACGTCTGTTGGAAAGAAGAAAAACATCTTCACAGTATTACATGACGGTAGTTGAGAACAAAGGGTAAACAAAACGAGGGAGCTTTGGAAAGTCAGATAAAAGGTCTCGTACGTGACAACAAGGTGGAACGAGTAGTTGGAAGTTCATGAGATTGACCAAACTATTGCAGGTCGGTGTCAAGAAGTAAAGAAACAGAGAAATTGAGCGGAGAAGAAACGGCGCCGGAGAAACAGAAGAGGGGGAAGCGAGCGATCATCGGGGTTGCCATGGCGTCTAAACATTCCTCTCTCTGAGAACATGTATATTTTCTGATCACAGGAAAAATAATCTGCGAAAGGAATTTTATTTTGAGAGCCGCCCTGGAGATCCAAGGATTAGAACAGGTCAGACAGGAGAGTGAGTGAGTGTGTGTGTGTGTGTGTACCCCTCATACAGTAAAGGTGGAAGACGTGTGCACCAGCAGACAGATGGCTTGCTGAGGAAGAGCCGTGATGATCTAAACCCAGCCTGTTCATATGAACCGACAGACACAGGGAACAAAGGGAACTGATGAAGGACCTTTTTGACCGGTCCAAGTCCATCTTCGTTTCCCGTGTCTTCTCAATCTGTTCCCAGCAAACGCAAAATGCAATCTCTGGAACATATCAGTTATGGTCCAACATCAATAAATAGAATTGTATTTATTTGTATATAGATATATACGCAGTAGTCGTCGTCATCTCAACTACAGCTCGAGTCTCTCTACTAGGGTTGGGTACCGGAAGCCGATGACAAGAGCAGCCTGAAATCAGATTAGTACCGGAACGTTGATTGCAAGTCTTGCTTTCATAAAAGTAGGCCAACGAATAATAAATTACCCATTATAAACATGTTGAAGCTAGCTCGTAGCTCACGCTAGCTACGAGGTAACAGTCCGATATCCGTTTTTTTGTCAGTGCGGCCATGATAACGGCTTCTCCAGGGAATCTGGCAGAAGAGGTTTTTAATGTCCTCATTGTCCATCGTCGTTTTGTGTTTCTTTTTTTTAAATTTAAAGTATCGGTTCAGGCACCGGTATCGTTTTAAAAGTACCGGTATGGGAATAAACAAACGCTACCCATCCCTACTCTCTAGTTTTGGACGCCGTCAGGTCGATAGCCGATGGGTTCCCAGATTGAGGGGAGAACAACGCGTCTCAGGCCAGCAGCCACAGAGCTGCCTTGCTCCTTGGCAGAGTCTGCAAGTCTCTGCATGAGCAGCACACTTCTAAACGATTTGGAAGTAGTTGTTCTGCACTATTCAGGAGTTTCTTTGAATCAGCCACTCACCCTCATCCACATTTCCCAAAAAGCAAAAACACGAGAGTATCCGATGCATCAAAGCACATTTGATGTCGTCTCCCCGGGCCTCACCCAGAAACAGCAGCCAATACAATGCAAGCGCCCACCAACAACAATGTGTTTGATAGTCCAATAGTTTGTTCTTATTACCTTCGCATTGAAAATGCGGAAGGTTATGTTTTGATCTCCGTGTATTTATTTATTTATATGCGTGTTACTCGCATAACTCAAAAAGTATTAAACCGAATCGCATGTAATTTGGTGGGATGATTGGTTATTATCCGGGGACCATTTCATTAGATTTTGGGATCGATCGGGTCAAAGGTCAAAATCTTGAATCGCATGAAATTTGGTGGGATGATTGGTTATTATCCGGGGACATAGCGCGGTCCATTTTTATCCAATTGTCATGCAACTAATGCCAAAATGTTCATAATTCAATGCCCAATATTGTGATATGCGAAGGTATGCGCTCTACCGAGTGCTTGTTCTAGTATCAGTATATTTTCATGGGATTTGAGACAATGATTCATAAAATAAAAAGAATATATTTTGAAGTTATAGCAAATAAAATAATTAAAAACAGAAGTTTTGTTCGGTTAGGAATACGTCTGTACGCTCACTCACTGGGCGCCCAACGCCGACTCGAGACCTCACGGTGAACCCGGCCTCCGCCGAGCGCCGGACTCGTACCGCTCCGGTGACCTCCTGCCGACCGGCGTCACGTTCGGTCGGACTGCAAATAACAGCCTGAGACATCATCATTTCTAGGGCAGATAAGCAGCAACTATAATGCCACGGAAGAGGGGTGGAGAGCGCCAGATCACAGCTCGCTGCATATAAACGTTCACTGTGTTTTAGTGTCGGTACCCAAGACAAACAAACCCTGCTGCTTGGTGAAGGACTACGGCTCAACATTTAGCCCTTTATGGCCATCATTGAGGTTATAGGGCCCGGTGCGTTCCACATCTGCTCCCCTGTGTAGGTGGCATGAGACGTGTGTCTTTTCGTCCCTTGTGCCATCTTCCACAACCGGCACCACCAGACTCACACCCATCTTCCCATGCCCTGATCACTGTGCGTCTGGCTGCTCAGCCAGATCTCTCGGAAGAAGAATGCATCTTGAACCAGACTGGAATGGCACCTGAAATATGCCAAATATGCCCCTGAACCGCCCCCCCCCCCCTTTCCTGAAGACGTAGGCCTACTTCCTAGCCCTCCCTCCTTCCCTTCTAGCCCCCCCCTCCCCAACCCACAGCATTCCTGCGCTGTACACGGCACCGAACGCACACATACTCAACAATCACAGATGACCCACTCGCATAGAAAATGTTATGGACATTAATAACACAAGTTTCCACCCAGCTGACCCAGACGTGCCTTTTAAGGGTAGGCGGTTCAGATTTCTCTTTTCATTAACTTCCCAAAATACTCCTGGACCAGGCGGGAGAAGGGGGAGTGACAGGGCCTCCTCTTTAGCGAAGCAAATAGAGAAGGAGAGAGTGAGCGAGACATGATAACAATCGGTTTGAGGGAGGGGGAATATGGGCCCTTAGAGGAGGAGAACACCTAAAATCATAGAGGAATGTACAAGAAACGTCTTAACTCCAGCTCTCCCACTGTTAAAGTGTCCCGGTCCCTTTCTCCCCTCCCTCTCTGCCTCGCTGTGCCTGCTACATGCTTTTGAAGTCCGTCTCCTCCACACTTCTGTCCTCTTTCTTCCAGGATCGACACGGTAGACATTTTTTGAGGAGCCTGACCAATGTAGGAACAAAACTGGCGCACAGGGGAGCTTCTGTAAAACAACTTATTGGAAGCTGAAATGTCCAAGAGGAACCTAAACGCAACACAGGACCGAGTCGGAAAAAGAGGAAATTTGTGTTTCAGCTGAAAGCATGTGAAACACAAACACAGAGGGAACCGTGTTACGAGTCAATGTGGGCCAAGCTCCAGCCATGTGGGGAAGCCGTTCTGGCCAGGCCACCGATTAAACATCGGAGGACTTATCACCTGCAGCTATCAGCCACAAACACTATACTGGCAGTGCTTCAGTGTTATAAATAAACTGACGCTCAGCATGAAAAAACTGTATTGTGATAACGGGTTATGAATGTTAAACCTGCGGTGCAGTTTGCAGCCACACTATATTATGTTATTGTGAGCAATGTATGGACAAAAGGGGCAGACCTCAAAATATGACACATCAGAAAGCTTCGAGTGAAGCTTGAAGTATAAAGTCACCGATTCACAGTCAGTGTTTATCCTAAATTCAGGAAGCAGTGGCAAAAAAACATGAGAAAAGATGCCAAAAATGAATGTTCCACAAATAACAAAAAGGAAAATAAAGGAAATTTTGCCCGACCAATCTCTGGACTCAACAACTAGGTCTCTCTTTGCTGCCGTGTGATCAAGAAATAGTGGATAGTTGGAAAGCAAAAATAAAGACAGTTTTTCTTTTTCTTTCTTCAGTTACCATGCAGTAGCTTTAGTACAATCAAAAGGTCGACAGCAGGGCAGACGAGCGAGGGGTGTTTATAAATGAAAATTCCTGAAATATTGCGTACAGCTTTGAACTTCTTTCAACAGCTACTGGCTGAGGAATAGCGATAGAGGA
The DNA here is from genome assembly GCF_029220125.1 of Pseudoliparis swirei. Taxonomy (NCBI): domain Eukaryota; kingdom Metazoa; phylum Chordata; class Actinopteri; order Perciformes; family Liparidae; genus Pseudoliparis; species Pseudoliparis swirei. Next base: position 4,071,393 of record NC_079398.1, read on the forward strand.
GCATTAAAGACATTCGTTTTGAGCCAGTAACCTTTAGAGGGAGTCTAGTTTTATTATTTGCCATAAAGAGATGAATTTGTTATCAAGAGTCTACTAATGCTATATATATATATATCTATAGATATATATGCGCTGTCATGGCATCTTCTTGACTTCTTGCAGCTACATACAGAGGACATTCAAATTTAGGAAAGGATCACAGCTCTTGCATTGAGCGGATTTCTGTCGGACAAAATACCGTAAATGACTGGCCAGCCTCTGGTCACATATTAAAAACAGTAACTCAATAACAGATCGTTAAATACCAGAGATGTCAGTTTGGCTGACTGGTTAAAAATGAGTCTTGGTTACACCATCTTGCTGAATATTGACACAAATTACACTTATAAGACCATATAAGAAAATGACTAAATTATCTCAGTAAATAATTTAAAATGTTATCCGAGATTTGATCCAGCAGATTAAAAACATGGCAAGCAAAAAAACAAAACCCTGATGTCAAACTGAAGATTAAACATTGTATTTGTTGTTTAAGACATATTTTGAAGCACCATAAGGCAAATAAATATAGGGTTGACTGAAGGGACAATATATGTCATGAAACAATGTAAAAAGTTACCACCATGTTAGGAATGCGAGACTAGCCTCCCCACACACTCTCTGGGTGTATTACATCCATAGAAATAGGAGAAGAGGCATTCCCATTCAAATCATTGTAGGATGTTCAGAGCGGAGGACATTTTTTTACGCGCTCAGATTGCGAATCAAAATCTGGCACATTGTTTAAATACAGTCAACAGTCAATCTGACTTACCACCCCACCAAAAGCACAGGTGTAAATCGTGAAAATAATGACCATTAATAATCCGTTTGGATTTCAGGTGTGTGCACGTTGGCTCGCCGCCTCTCACTTGAATAAAGCGCAGCCGTCGTTATCAGTAACACCTGCGCCTTTCCTCCTGTGACGAGTCAAAATGTCGGCTGTGAGTAAGGCCTAATGAAAACAGGTCAATTATCTCACTCGGCCTCTTCCACCTGCTCTGATGGGGTTGGGAGGAAAAAAGGAAAAAGACTTCAGAGTTAACGATGTGTCATTGGGATATCTACTGCTGCACACGGGACGCGACGCAGCCTTCACTGGAGCAGACCTCTGTGATGATTCTATTGGCTCACACTCGCCTGTATAGGGCGGCATCAGGGAGCGACCACGACTAACGAAGAGGATTCATCTACACACGCAGAGGGAAGTGCATCAACAGAAACCATTCTTGCTTTGAGTTCTCAAAGAGCGAGAGCACATATCTGCGGCTCTGTGCGTCAGCGGACGTGTTAATGAGAGCCCGAGCGAGGCGCGTGAACACACAGCTGAGATGTACCGCTACTAGTCGGTGAGTGAGTGACACGCCCGGCCTCTTGGATCCGATGACAGATCGACGCGGCTGGGAAAAGCCCAGAGCAAAAGGGCTTTGGGACACACACACACACACACAAGTAGTTTGAACTCACAGAGCCCTGTCACTGGCCCACCACTGATAAAGAAAACTGTGGGGGGGCAGGAAGACTGGAAGGAAGAGCGGGGAAAAGGAGCGGGAGAAAAAGAGAAATTAATGTGTAGAGAAGAGGAGGGAATGGGGAAAGAGAAATTTCAGGGGCAGAAAACACCCAGACAAGAAGCAATGCAAGACTCTGATAGGTGTGACACACACACACACACACACACACACACACACAGTGCTGCAACTAATGACTATTTTCATCAACGATAACTTGGTTGGTATTTTATTTTTTTAAAGACCAAAAATAGTGATAATAACTTCCCAGAACCCAACATTAAGTTTACAATGGTCAAGGAAACTCAAATTATAGAACTTGAATTTATGTTAATAAAAAAAAGCAGCAACTCCTAAAACCTGATGAGCTGAGAGTAGGAAATGTTGGGTATTTTTTTATCGATAACTCAGATTATTGCAAATACTTGTACAATCACAAAAGAAAAAGCAGCCACTTCTGAGAAGCTGGAGGGTGCATGCACACTCCCCTTGTCATCTTCTTTATGGCATTAAGCCATCTTCCTGCAGATATGCTAATAGACAAACTCCAGCTGGCCTGCGTATCGTCAACAGCAGCCTCTGTCCCGGATACCGAGGCCATTATTACATTATAACAAAATACACACACATGCACTATACTTGTCCACGCAGGCTGTGTGTGGGCTTTAATTCAAACTTCGAAGAAACCATGAGTCATCTGTGGTATTTCAAGGACGACCCCGAATTGTAACGGCGGTAATATCGCTGTGTGTGTGTGTGTGTGTGCATCCTGCGCTGATCTATTCCTGGGTGAGACCGTTGCGGAGGCTAAAAGCGAGAGTCTCTCACTCATAGTAAGCAACACCATCCGGTCCACACGATCTGAGCGATATCCATTACAGCGTCTTAGGACGTATAGGTCTGCTCATATGGGCGCTGACCTTTTCTTTTAATGTTCAAATTCCTTTGAGGTATTCATCATGCCAACAATAAGTTTATAATTGTTCGATGATATTACTTACTTGGTGCGTCACCAGTGTTTACACTGAAGGCCAGGCAGTTAAAGTGGAAATGGAACAATCCAACAAAGCGATCAGTGTCCATTTGTATTTTCGGGCACTTGCTATAAATTACGTCAAAACCCAAGGACTGTAATTCCACACCGATGTGACGCTACTGCATTAACAGCAGGGGCTCTGTGCATGAACCTTGATGTGTGTGGAGTGGCAGTAATACCACCACCGACAGGCTGGGTTTGACATTCCCAGCGGTATGATTCTCCCAGACAGAAAACCTCAATATTTTTAATTTAATCCCCAGAGCAGTCATTTAGCCACTGCGTAATCCCCAGGTCCAGCGCTGAGTCTGATAATTACCCTTATTGGACACCCGTAATGATTAGTTTCACCCAAAGCAGCGCAGGCAGTTTCATGGGGCGGTCGCGGCGTTCTGCGGAGTGGAAAACCGATCATGCGTGGCACAGCCCAGGACGAAAAGAGGAGCGAGGGGTACGGTTATTCCTTTGCATGGCGGGCGACAACTCCTGGACGGGACGCGGTGCAACCTGCGTCTTTGTGTGCCTTTCACTCGCCTCCATCGAAATCGCTTTCAAGATCTCGAAACAGGTGGTGCTGGCCCTCCGACTGTCGGCGTGAACAGCCATCACCGCGGAGGAATCATGCTCAGTTACTCTGAATGATTGCTCCCGGCCGCCAACGCAACCAAACCAAACTTGGCGCGGTGATTTCCCCCCCGAGACTTCACAGAGCACTGATCAGGGAAAAATGTGACATCTCACTCTCCACTTTGGACTCATTTATTTTTCCCTTTGCATTTCTCCCAGCATCTTCAAATCCGACAGCATGAACTGCATACATCCCCTCCAGAATACCAGAGGAAACCCTCTTCGCCCATCCGCCGCCATGACAGGCGGCCATGCAAAGTGCCTGTGCTAAATCCAGGAGGAAAAGGGGGTTTACAGCAGCTCAAGCTGGTGGCTCAGCTGGTATCATCTACAGCTGGCTGGGAGGGTGAGCCTTACTGGAAAGCCATCAGTGCTTTTGTGTGTCTCTTTCATGTCTGAAACAGGTCAAGGCAGGTCCCCTCCATCTCCTTCCCTCCCTGTGCTGTTCTTTACGAGCCCCACCTGGCAGATTAGTATTCCACCACTACAACTACCTTTTCTGCTGTTCACACACACACACACACACACATATGTTTTGGTGAGGCAGCACAGGGCACATACTGTTCAGATGTCATGCTCTGCCACCTTAGTTTCATACATGTGTAAGTTATGCAACACACACACCTCTTCGGGTTTGGTTAGTTATGGCTGAATGCATCAACTTCTATTAATCAAGCCATACAAATGTGAAAAAAGACTTCCCAAAGCTGCATGTGACATCTTTAAAATTGCTTGTTACATGCGTCCAAAAAAAGTAAAATAGTCATACGACAGCAGAAAAACAACAAACCCTCACATGAGAGAAGCTGGAAGATATTTGACATTAATCCGTTATAATATATATGAATTTTCTGTTTATCAAGATTACAAATGTTCAGTGTTGTTTACAGACTAATGTCAGCCCCACAGATTCAAGGTGGATTCAGCTCCTGAGACACTGAGGTTGTCCACCCTCCAGAAGCTGACCGCTGCATTGGTCATCACAGCTGCTGTCAAAACATCTCCAATAACATCCAACACATGAAAGACCTAAACACAGGTAGCGTTCAAATGTCCTTCAAAGTAAAAGCCCTAGAATATTCTTCCAGTGGTTTGTTGTTAGTCTATGGGTGTATATCACTTTCAGGTGAATATGTTGCTATAAAAAGAGCCCAAAGTGGGACTAAACTAAGAATATAGTCATCTTACACAAACTACTGCCATATCAACCGTCCTCTGCACTGCACAGTCAAAGTGGAGGAAATACATGCGTGTGTAAGTGTTAACACTGTTTCCTGCTTCCTTGTATCCTCTGAAGGAAACGAGGGCCCTGGCAGTGCCGTCGGCCGTCAGGTACAAAGTCTACATGCTAGCTCGTGTTGCCGAGACTGAAACATGTTGACTTCATTTCAGAAACACATTTTTGCCAAAAATAAAATTCACTCACGACTCGAGTTGCGTTAAACTACATAAACACCAAGAGCATTGCGATTAACCAACTTTATAATCATGTTTTAATGTGTTCATCAACCTCGTGTTATGAACTATGGCAGTAGCCTATTCGAACAAATATTTAAAAAAAAACGTGTCATTTAGTGCGCAGACGCAAAAGACACGAAACATTTTCAGAAAAAACTGCGACATGTTAACGAAATATGAATGCGAACGCGGAGTGTGTGTCTGTGTGTGTGTGTGTGTGTGTGTGTGTGTGTGTGTGTGTGCACCGCTACATTGTAACCACCTGAGGTTTTCACCGCAGTCCTGGATGCTTCCTTTGGCTTAAAAAAACAGAAGCGGAGGAGGAGGAAGACGAGGAGGAGGAGGAGTGTTACAAAACTTGCCGCAGTTCAGACTTCTGCAGTCCGGATTGACCGAATCCAACTCAGGAAGTCTAAAAACAAACCGACCCCCGTGTCCCCTCCCTCCCCGTGAAATAAAGACCGACTTTACCTCTGGCTGGTGCCCCGCCGTGGCTGAAGAAACTCGGCGGTAAATCCACAGCGTCACTCGGTCGGAGCTCATGCGGACGGAGCGACTCGCTGCTGCCGACACGGCGAGGACAAGTTCATCCACATATCCTCACACACACACACGCGCGCAGCCGCAGAGTTGGAGGACGCCGGGCAGAGTGCTGCTGTTCTGTGGGTTTCCCCCTTCCTCTGAATCACGTCCTCTCGGCCCTGTCCTCTCGGGTATTCCCCTCCCTGGTCCGTTTGAGATCAAACCATCACATTCCACCGCGTCTTTAACAATGAGAAAAGGTGGGTTTTCCTTTGCTGCTGCCGGAGGACCCACCCCTCGGGAGGACTCTGCCCGGTCTGACCGCAAAGAGAACGCCCTTCCCGGCTGCGAGGTCCCGCCCCTCGTCCCCACAGAGCAGAGGCGCGTCTGGTGGCGGGGAGGAACGAACCGAAAGTGAGGCTGTGAGGATAGTCCGAGTATTTGAATATAATATCTCTCTCTCTCTCTCTCTCTCCCTCTCGCTCTAATAAAACGTCACACTAAAATTTAGTCAGCTGCAAAAAGTCTGTTAGGCCAACGTTTTATACATTTTACTCACACAACTGATGTTTCTCTCTCTCTCCCTCCCTCCCTCTCTCTCTCTCTCTCAATTCACTTCATTTTAAATTTTTTGGAATGAATGTTGAAATACCAGTATTGCCAAAGCATCTAGATGAATTAAAATAAAAAAATACAATTCATATGGATAAAAATAATAATAAAACATAATACAAATAATAATAATAATATAATAATAATATCTCTTTCTCTCTCTCTCTCTCTCAATTCACTTCATTTTAGTTTTTTTGGAAAGAATGTTGCAAGACTAGTATTACCAAAGCATCTAGATGAATTAAAATAAAAAAATACAATTCATATGGATAAAAATAATAATAAAACATAATACAAATATTAATATAATAATACAAATAATATAAGAATCTCTCTCTCTCTCTCTCTCTGCCCGCAAAGCATAGCACAGCACAATCATTATACAACTTCCTGGTCCATCATGATCCTCGGCAACATTTCTACGGCACTATCTTTCAAAGACAGTTGTGGACATAACGTACCAATTAAGAACACATTCATCTCAAGATTTCCATTTGCTATCACAGGTCAGGTCCTTATCGCAATATAAACAAGTAGTGAAACAGAAATGACGTGTCAACGGTATCAGTATTAATTATAAACTCAAACAGTAACACCTGTGGTAATGTTACAGGGGTCTTAAATTAAGCAAAAGGGTAAAACACGGATATGATTACTACAAAAACATTTTCCAGTAGCATAGATATTTAATAAATCCTCATTTAAGTGGTTATAGAGCTGTTCTGGAGGTGTGAACTGTAATGTCCACACATATCCAGGAACTGTAAACGGACCACCACAAACATGCTGATTATTCCTCATGCACATGACACAATTAAAGTAGAAATGCAAGTGGCATTACTGTGGAGAGGTCAAGAAGTCAAGGGTTCTACACGAAGCTGACCCTTCATGACCCTGGGCCCATTTTTGATATCAAAGACCACTTAACCCTTGTGTTGCCTTCGGGTCATTTTGACCCAAATCAATATTACACCCTCCCCCCGCCTTTGGGTCATTTTGACCAGATTCAATGTTTCACCCTCCTGTTACCTTTATATTTACTAACATATTTTACCCTTTGGGTTCAATTTGACGCCAGCAATTAAAACCTCCAGAAAATTATTAGAATTAATATTGTTTTCCAAGTTTAAGTGTGAGGCACTTTATGTTTGTTTGTTGACTACCGAAAGAACACCGACATTAAACATTGAATGGGGTCAAATTAATCCTAAGGCGGGGGGAGGGTGTAATATTGATTCGGGTCAAAATGACCCGAAGGCAACACAAGGGTTAAAGAACCCTCAGGTTCTGGTAAATGTGACTTGAGATGGACTAGATGTTCTCCTGAAGGTAGTTCTCTGATGCCGGGACAGACACCGTCTTGACCTGTGCGACCTCTCCACTCCCACTGTACCTGGGTATGAAATAACTGGTGTCATTTAGTCTGTCTTTCAGTTACATAACTGTGGAATTTATTTCAGTAAGGTGATAAAAAACCTCCTAAATCGTGATAGGCAGCCAGCCAATCTTTCTCTCACGCACACACACAAAGCGTTTGTTTTTGTATTTCTTAAAAAATGTGCACACATTCTTGCAAAATACTGCTTTATTCATTCACAGAGGAAGACATAAACACTGCCATCATAATAGGGCTCTGATGTATTTCAAAAAAACAGAATCCATACTGCCTGATGCTGTTCAAAAGTACTTTATTGCTCACCGGGAAAAAGTTATGGGATGTCAAGAGCCTGAGGTTCATCAGTGGCCGTGAGCGTGTCGTGTGTGTCTTACAGGGTTGTGTACTTAAAGCAGTCCTTTGTGGAGATTCCCACAGTCAAGGCTTTGTTTTCCCTCTCATGAAACATCCCTCCCCTGTAAACGACCATCACGCTCTCATCACATCGGTTCATATCAGGGGATGGATGAGGTGTGAATCATTCTACAGTGTTGCTCTGTCCAGGTGGGAAAATTGCCAATGATATGTAATAAAAAGTAATAAAAGAGAAAGTGCATCCCTTCAGAAGCTGCTCCACAGTAAAGACAGAACCAGGCATGCCCATGCACTTGAACGCCACAGCAGCCAAGCTCAGGCGTATGTGAATATATGTGCATACATATTTCTGTTTAACCTCTACGTCTGTCTGCGTATTTCTTATGTTAGTGTGTCTCGCAGCGGGAGAGAGAAACTGAGGAACCGCAGAATATGTGATTTTATGCCTCAGTTTCCAGAGCTACCGGTCTGCTCTATACATTAGAGGAACTCTTGATCTATGAAGAAGCAAAGCACCAAAAATCCATCAGGGCAATAGAAACAGTGAGATGACATATAAGTCAAGACAGACATGGAAAATGCCTTTTTTTTTTTTTTAGGAGGACGTGTTTCATCCGTCTTAAGAGGGTTGGCTCATGCACAGACAACTTTCTGTCATTCTGGGAATTTGCCTTAATACCTCAAATTATATAAATGCAAATGCATAATACAGACTGAAATCTAATGCGTGAGGACCGGGTTGCAGGGAATGTAATCTCCTGCAGCACACACTGTAGCACACAAGGACTCAGGAAGAGACAACATCCTTCCTATTCACTAACATCCTTCACCACCCAGCAGCCAGCAACATTCACTTGTTTATTCCTATAAAACAAACGTGTGACAGAACAGCACGGATCATAAATCAAATGAATGAAAAGGAAGCCCCGTCAGGATTTATTTATATTTCACATGTTTGGTATTTGATTTTATCCAGTGGTTTACAGTGACTGCAACAGCAGACTAATCTCTGATAATCCGGCATAGATCACCAAAATTAGTACACGGATCAGGTCAATAGTCACCTGATAATATTCTTTTGATGAGAAAATGAGTATGTAAGAACAAAATAGATCAGAGTTGGAGGATATAATATCACATGAAAGCTTGTCCACTTTGTATCCGTTTGACAGCGGGGATAAGGATTATCGTGCCTAATGCGGTGTGTTCCAGCCAGTATTTAAACAGATGTAACCCTGATGGATCACAACGTCAGGCAGCTTGTCCTGGAGGGAGACACAGACTTATCTCATGCCATCAAGCCCCTGACAACGTTGCGTAAACTATCATAAATGTAGCGTGTCGTGCAGATGTCGCGTTTGAAGGAACTTCTTTTGGGGGACTTCCAGTAGCTCATGCTGAGTTTTGATATTTGAGATTTTTATGACTGAAACCGGAAATACACAGAATGTCCCATGAGAGAGACAGAGAGACACAACCTTTGATAAGAAGACACAAATCTGGTGTTGCTGTCATGTTCTATATGATCTTGAAGTACAGATGTCCCAGGCTGTCTCGCTCACCCCCCCCCATGGCCCTCTCTTTCTCACTGCAGGGGGACATTCCTCAAACCTCAGCCTCTGGCACGCAGTAAATCTGCCTGAGAGGGACCGGCACACTCTCCGGTCTGCCGGGAACCCTTCGCCGAGCGAGCCGTGCAGCCGAACACCTCTCCATCGGTGCTCCGCTTCCCTCTGTTCCTCATAAGTTGCCGGAGCACACGGCGGCCTGTAAATGATCCTCCTGGGGCGTTTCATGCCTGCCTGAGGCAAAGTGCCACGGAGCAAGGTGAGGTGAAGGAGCAACTGTGAAAAGGTGTTAATGGGACAAGAGGAGCTCGACAGGCAGCTCCCCACCTCCCTCCCTTCCTGCTTCCCAGAGGAATGCATGACTCTGACTTCTGACTGTATAGCTCGTCCCATTAAAAAACTAGAATGGGCACTCGGTAGAGCGCATACCTTCGCATATCACAAGATTGGGCATTGAATTATGAACATGTTGGCATTAGTTGCATGCCAATTGGATAGAAATTCACCGTGCTATGGTAAAAATAATATTTTGACCTATCCACGACCTTGACCTTGACCGTTGACCCGATTGATCCCACAATCTAATCAAATGGTCCCCGGATAATAACCAATCATCCCACCAAATGTCATGCGATTCAAGAGGATGTTGACCTTTTCATGACCTTGACCTTTGACCCGATCGATCCCAAAATCTAATCAAATGGTCCCCGGATAATAACCAATCATCCCACCAAATTTCATGCGATTCGGTTTAAAACTTTTTGAGTTATGAGAGTAACACGCATACAAATAAATAAATAAATAAATAAACTAGAATGGGCACTCGGTAGAGCGCATACCTTCGCATATCACAAGATTGGGCATTGAATTATGAACATGTTTGCATTAGTTGCATGCCAATTGGATAGAAATTGACTATGGTAAAAATAAGATGTTGACCTTTCCTTGACCTTGACCTTTGACCGATCTATCCCAACATCTAATCAAATGGTCCCTGGATAATAACCAATCATCCCACTAAATTTCATGCGATTCGTTTTAATACTTTTTGAGTTATGCGAGTAACACGCATACAAATAAATAAATACACGGCGATCAAAACATAACCTTCCGTATTTTCAATGCGAAGGTAAAAAAGAAGGATGAAACACAAATATGAGGCCCCGGCAGCATTCCCTCTCTTTGTATCTGCACACCTGGACCGAGTGGACAAGCGTACGTTGGGAGGAATGATGCGTCGGACCGACCCGTGGAGCGGTGCAGAACATCCAGGATCACCTGCATGAATCTGTGTCTGATTAATTTTACATTTCTTTCTGGGCCATTTAGAGGCCGGATGGAGGAGTGTGTTTGAGGAGAAGAATCCGTTGGCATGCTGGCGCGAGCCAGACGCAGGTGTTCAGACGGTGGAGGAATGTGTGAAGTATCTCACGACTGCCGGTGCAACATGAGATGCCGTTATTCGAATCCAATAGTTGCTTAAACATTACACCCGGTCCCCGATGTATGGCCGTCTTTGTCCTGACTCAGTCTGGTCTGCGCCTGGATCACATCGGCTGCTGCAGGCAAGATTAAAACTGTAGGTTGTTCGGCTCTGAAATAGATACTAATCTTCATCATATAGTTTACATTGTGAACTCGAGGAGGCTACGTTTTTATGATTGTCAGCAGAATATTAAAATAAAACAATAAAAAAACCTGTGTTGAATGTTGTAGAAGGCTGTCTGAGTGTGGCTCTCCTATCTGAATCATATGAAGTTACAGCTGACAGTTATTTAGCTTTTCTGAGCACAAATACTTGAAACACGGGGAAACAATAGGGTAGCTCAGACTCACCCTCCAGGCTAGTCGATTTCCCCAGTTCCCAGTCTTTGAGGAAAGCTAAACTATTATACGAGGCTCCTGTAGCTTCATTACCTTCGCATTGAAAATGCGGAAGGTTATGTTTTGATCGCCGTGTATTTATTTATTTATTTGTATGTGTGTTATTCTCATAACTAAAAAAGTATTCAACCGAATCGCATGAAATTTAGTGGGATGATTGGTTATTATCCGGGGACCATTTGATTAGATTTTGGGATTGATCGGGTCAAAGGTCAAGGTCATGAAAAGGTCAAACTCTTCTTTTTACCATAGCGCGGTCAATTTGTATCCAATTGGCTTGCAACTAATGCTAAAATGTTCATAATTCAATGCCCAATCTTGTGATATGCGAAGGTATGCGCTCTACCGAGTGCCCGTTCTAGTTTACTGCATGATATTGGTATCGATCACCTCCTGCACTCACCGCAAGAAAGAAAACAAGCATATACATTTATTTTAGCTGGCTGAAGGAAACATGAAGTTACCATCACGGGTATTTTATTTGACTTTCAAAAAGGAATGGTCTCTGGGGAGTTTGAACCCTCAAACAAAGCATGCTGGGAAGTCTGCTAATGCATTGATCATGTTTCATCCAATTTATAATTTACAGTCGGAATAACGAATACATGTCTGTACGTTTTGAGATGCATCGGAGAACTAGAACTGTTAAGATGAATTCAACCACGAGCAGCAATCCTGGTTTGGGTGTGGATATTCTTATTGTGACAATTCAAATTTAATTAAAAATTTAAAAAATGTAACAGCGTAGGTCTTTAGACCCTGCAATGGCACGACACCTCTGGCAGTCACCGCCTAAAAGCTCTGCTCTCTGGTTACACTGCCAAGCCATAACACCAGCAATAAGATTGGTCCGGCTCGTTGACCTTAATCTATATATTACACTGTGGCACCAGGGAGAGGAGGATGTGTTGGATTAAACCATTACCACTGAGAGAGTGGGGGGCATGCTGTTCACAGAGCTGTATGGAGCCTCACCTGAACCACTCCACCACTGTTCACCGTCTGGAGCGAGAGGTTTTGGCTCTTTTTATTGGCCTCTGCCGCCCCCATGCGGTTAGAAGGCATTACTGCACACTGGCTAATGAGCCAGAGATATTAACAGTTTAATGTGTCTCTCTTTATATGGGCTTTGAAACAAAACATATATATTATATATAATATATATTATATTATATATATAATATTGTATATTTAAAGTTATCCAGCTGAATAAAAAGTACATTAATTGACAAAAATAATGCTAACATCGGCTGGAGTCATGGTGCAGTGGGGGCCAAGGGGCCACAGTAGACATGGACGACATAACGCACGATGAAGGCATGTTAATGACAATACATGAAACATCAAACTCATCTGACGTCATCATTTGGACTATTAGCCGCAATCATGACATTTAGGAGAGAGGACTTATTAAATACAGACTTTAATAACGTAATGTTTCATATGGAAGATACAATTAAAGAAGAATATACACTTTTATTAATCCCCAAGGGGAAATTAGTTCTCTGCATTTAACCCATCCTTAGTTATGAGCAGGCAGCCGAGGCATGCGCCTGCGAAAAGTTAAAGTTGAGCCACTGCTCATAAAGTTATAACGTGTTTTTGGTTGCAATTTGTTGGCACGTTAAAGTTGGTTTCGTGAGACTGAATTAAGGAGAGGAATAGTGGCTTTAATTCCCATAATTGAGTTTAAAGTGACATCCATGTGTTCCTTCCTGCGTTTTGATAATGAGTAAATATAGCCTTATAATCCCGTGGTCCGTGACAATATGAACGATTTACCCGATCACCATTAGAATTGTTTTTTATACATTATTTTTCGTTGAAAACTTCATAGCCCAACTCTTATTGTAACTAATTAACATATTCAGGTCCCAGAGAGAAGAGTTTCAATTGAACTCCGCCACTCCATTGTCGGTGTCTTCCCCCAAATATGTAAAATACGTTCTTATGTCGACAGAACTAAAGACAAACTTTAAAACTCTGAGATTTCTTTTTCTTTTTAAATAAAGAAGAACAAACACGAGAACAAAAGGAGGAGGGATGCTTGTTGCAACACGTGGGTATTTCCTAGGAAAACGTTCACACACCTTCGTAGTGAATTGTGACGCAATCTGTCTGAAAGACGCCAGCAGACGCCCATTCAGAGGGGAACTCACAGCGTTCACTTCCTGAGAGAGAGTAGAGGAGAAGAAGAAGAAGAGAGAAGAATCAGTATGGTGAGTCAAGATTTTCTTTTAAGTCTTTTGCTAAATAACATTTATTTTACAATCATCACGAGAAAGGATGAACACACTTGCCAATGACACAGTACACATGTGCTTTCTCCCACAGACAGAAGTGTTTCCCTCCACGACGGAGCAGGTCGCCGTGACCTTGACCGTGACCTCTGGTCCGGGCTCTTCGGCTGGTAATGGCTCAACCTTCCTGGACTCTGAGTTCCGCTACGTCCTCTTCCCTGTTGTCTACGGCATCGTCTTCATCATCGGCCTCTTCGCCAACCTCTACGTGCTGTTTGTCCTGCGCTGCCTCCGCGCCGCCAAGACCATGGGGGAAATCCGCATCTACATGGTCAACCTGACCGTCGCCGATCTCCTTTTCGTGAGCGCCCTTCCCTTCTGGATCGGCTATTACAGCCAGCGTGGTAACTGGGCCTACTCGGACTTCATGTGCCGGCTGACCGGCTCGTTGTTCTTCATCAACACGTACTGCTCCATCTTCTTCCTCGGGGCCATCAGCATCAACCGATACTGGGCGGTCACCCGGCCCCTGGACGCGGCCACCTCCGACCACCGACTGCGCGGGATCGTCGTGAGCGTCGTCATCTGGGTTTTGACCGTCGCGATGGCCGTTCCGTATCTGGTGTCTCCGGGGACCAACACGGCCGAGAACAACGTCACCCGTTGTTTTGAGGGGTACCAAAACCAATCGGACAAAGAGAAGGAACAAGTGGCGATAATTCATTTTGCGATAATCGTCGTGTTCATGGGGATCTTTTTTGTGGTCGTGGTGTGTAATTTCCTCATCGCGCGAGCGTTGCTCTATCAAAGTCCTTCTCAGTCAGCAATGGTCAAAGTGAGGAAGGCCCACAGGACCCCGTCTTCCTCCACTCAAAGGCCCGTGGGGGTGAAACGGAGAGCTCTGCCGATGCTGTTCGCGGTGGTGGGCGTGTTCGTCGTGTGCTTCCTGCCTCACCACGTGGTTCAAGGCTTCTGGACCCTGGCGGTGTTGCAGATCACGCAGGGCTGGGGCCACGTGGACTGGGAGCAGGAGACCCTTCAGGCTCTCAACGACGCACATCAGATCACTTTGCTGTTGATGAGTCTCAACTGCATTTTGGATCCTGTCGTTTACTATTTCGCCACACAGAAGTTCAGAGGGTTCATCGTGGACCACATTAAGAAGTTATTGAGGAGAGAGGTATGCTCACAGACGCTCACCTCACAGCTCTCCATGGACAGCAGGAATCAGAGCCAGAGAAACCATTGTGAGGACCAGCAGCCCGAAACACATTGATTTAAACAGATGGAATACTTGTACATAGGTGTAGATATGTGTTACGCTCATGTTGCCCCCGTTTTAAGAGACACAAAATATATTCTTGCAGCTCCAAATCAGTCAATAGTTTCAGTTTTTAGTGTCACCCTCAGAATTTGTGTTCTTCTATCTCCGCACACTAAAGTAGGTGTTAGCTGTGGTCTGACGTGCACCAGTCCGCCTGCTCTTCCTGTGTGAAGTACAAAGTTCAAAAGCAGAAGTTTTGCAAGCAGAAGTACATCAGAATATCCATTATGACTCAGGAAATTCTGGGAAAGAGAACTGATAAAGCAGCAGACACAAAATTTAAATCCTCCAACAGGTGATGTTCGAGCGGGACAATGAAACAGTAGAGAAGTTAAGGATAATATCCATCTCTGTTTGGGTGTTACGAGTGGAAAGTCTCACTAGATTGCACATAGACTTACACTTAGTAGGCGTAGTTGTCTTGCCGGACATTTTATCCGTAAAATATGTGAGATTTTGGCTCAAATCAGATAAATTCCATGTTTTTTGGCTTTGCAAGTTACATCTTATTGTGTGAAACTGTGAAAAGGAAGTGATAATGCTTGAGCATTTCCCCGCTAGCATCCAGTATTGTGACATTGCGTATTTGTCACATGGTAAAAATCCTATGCCTCACTGTGACAACACTTGTTTTATATTCACTGTAAATGTGTCACACCGTATTATTACTGCGACTTTACTTGCGGTTGCAAAACTGATGTACGACGTGTTTTGTGTATGGCACTTAAATGTGTTTGTAATGTAATGTAAACTTTCGAAAGAAAACGTTTTTTAGTACCTCGTCAACTTTTGTGATTTTAATTTTGAAGTTTCACTTGCTGTGTTGATTGAAGTAAAATAAAAAGACAGTTTCTGACATATCAACAAGCTGGAAGACACAAAGAACACGAGCAAATTACAAGTTTAATCCAAATTGTACAAACATAAGAGGAACGGCCTCTTTGTATTTTGTGGAAACATTTGTATCATTTTTACCACATTCAGATTGTGATAAATAGCTTGTGTTCAAGGTAATGCTGAGTTCTTTCTCCAGATATTCTACCGATGGACAAATAGCTTTTTTGGTCTTTTTTTTGCATCCTTCACATGATCCTTCATGATAGACTTGAGTACAAATCTTCCCGAGTCATATTGGTGGGGTCCAGATCAGTGTAGGCTTGGCTGGTGTTTGTGTAATTCATGTACACATCTCCGCCACATTCAGTATGTGGCAAACCTCCCCTGCGTACAGAAATGTCATCACACTGTTAATATATGCGCAGCCTTGAACAGCATATGAACCAAACACAAACACCACGAGAAACACATTATTTTCTTACTTTGGTGATTTTTCAGGTCCAGGAAAACCTTTCAGAAAACACATTTAAATAGTCGAAAGAACATTTGGTTAAGGTTTGACCAAATTTCTTACAAGATTTTGACAGGAAATAGTCTCAAAGCAGTTAATTGTTTACCTTGAGCTGCAATGTTGGGAGTGGTTAATGTGGCATCAAGTCTCTGGTAGCTCAGCCAAAAAAGATGAGCAGAGATGATGATCAAGGCCAGGAGAGAAAGGACAAAGGCAGCGATTCCGAAATACTCACTGACTGTTATAAGTCAGGGAAACACAGAATTACAGGGGAAAGTTTTCAGTTGTAGGTCAGAGCAAAACATTATAAACAGTTGAACAGACAAAGAAATGTCATTCTATCTTTGTGCGTGGCAAACACAAACGTTTATTTAGTTAGTCGTTCAAATATTGGACAATATTGCTGTCGATGAATAAATATCTGGGCAGCTCTGAGAGTGGTGAGCTGGACAGTTAAACAATGAGCTGAAAGACAAATGAAAGCCTAGTGGAGCTGAGGGGAACTGCAGAGGTAAAACAGACGACCGACCTGTTGTCTGCATGGAGGTTATATAGACGGCGTGGTTCTGAGAGAACTGCCTCTCTGCACGGCAGCGGTAAAGCCCGCTCTGCTCTGGCTCGGTGAGGGTCAGATCCCCACCGGTTTTCATCTCGTGCCAAGTGTGATTTCGTAGGCGTTGCCAGGACCACTGGGCAGAGCCTGGCATGGTGGATGCTTTGCAGTGCAGGTTGACTCTTTGACCTTCTGCAACGGGGTAGTCTGGGATGGCCTCCAGCTGCAGAGAGAGCGTTTCTGGGGAGGATGATGGGTGCGGTGGAGGGTCTGGTAACACCAAGTGATGGATGATGGATGGAGGAAGGAGAGAGGAACTGTTACAGACAGAAGAAGGCGTGGTTCGAGGGAAGGCAATGCCTGGTTTCTGTCGTGTTGGCCGGTTCATCCACCAGGTACTTTTTGTTTTACGCGAATAAGAAAATGCTAACATGCTAAACTAGAATGGGCACTCGATAGAGCGCATACCTTCGCATATCACAAGATTGGGCATTGAATTATGAACATTTTGGCATTAGTTGCATGCCAATTGGATAAAAATGGACCGTGCTATGGTAAAAAGAAGATTTTGACCTTTCCATGCATGACCTTGACCTTTGACCCGATTGATCCCAAAATCTAATCAAATGGTCCCCGGATAATAACCAAACATCCCACCAAATTCCATGCGATTCATGAAGATTTTGAACTTTTTCATGACCTTGACCTTTAACCTTTGACCCGATCGATCCCAAAATCTAATCAAATGGTCCCCGGATAATAACCAATCATCCCACCAAATTTCATGCGATTCGGTTTAATACTTTTTGAGTTAGGCGAATAATACGCATACAAATAAATACGCGGCGATCAAAACAGTAACTAGTAAACGGTAAACATCATAGAGCTATGAAGTGGGAGAAGCTACAGTATTTTGTTGCGTGACTCGGTAAGTGGATGCTAAATATTAAGCTGTGAAGGAAACTGATCAACCTGCAGCTTAAATCAACTCACTTTTTAATTCTGGGTCAATTCTGGCTGAATTCGGCAACTCTGGCACCAGCTTCGATTCTCAACTGTAGCTAAAAAGCGCTTTGAATGTGTAACCCCTCTCATTCACACCTCTATGGCGACAGCAGCCAGGGCTCATGGGTATTGTCGTATTCAGAAGGTTCTGCCATGCCAAAATTACACACACAAAACATAATTGCTCACGAGATAAATGTTTAAGACCGACGGCCATAACGTAAACCGATCGCAGAGTGACATCTTTCGAGGGAGTGCCTGTGTTCAATGCAGGCTAAGCCTAACATTAGCATTTAGCTCCAAACACTGCGAACTGGTTACATCCTCACAGAGCTGTCGGCATGGCTCTCATTTTTAATACTTTTATTGAATTGGAATGATTAAATATTCAGTCTGTTTTACCTCCAGGAGCCGCCGTTGAAGAAACAATGGTGGAAGAAGCCGAGCGTTTTGGAGGCAATGTTAAAGGCGGTGGTTTCACTGTAAACACAGCTAGAAGCACACGTTAACAGTATATTAAAAAACTGATGTTCTGGATTTTGTTGTTACACTCACTCATACAAATGTCCTTACCTGAGCTCTCACACAAATACAACAGGAGAGAAAAGATAAGCAGCATGTTGTTTGGAGATGAACAAAAAGTAAATGCTACAGTCCCTTCAGGCAAACAGGTACGGATGAATCGAATGCTATCATCAAAGCACAGGTAACAGGAAGTATGAGACTGGGAAACAAGTCAAAAGGAAGTTTCAGGTTCCTTTTTTTGTTTACAAGTATTAAACAAATCAACTGGACAGAAGCAATGATTAACATTTCACAAGTTTATAAGGCAGTTAACTCCAACTCCCATACAACTCAAACAATTAGCTGCAAGGTACACAGGAGGCAGAATAAGATAAGGGAAGAATATTAATCCATAGAAATATAGAAGCTTAGCTTAACCAAACCAAAGGATAAGAGTATCACAAAAAGAAATGCACAATTGGGGAGAAACAAAATCATAACGAAACAAAATCGTACACATGTAAGCCTCAGTTTGTGACATTTTAAATCTGTCTATCAATTCACGACCGGCGGGGAACACAGTTAACCCGACTCCACCCGACTCGCCTTCAGGCCGAAGCTGAGGTAACAGCTGAGATGGTTGTTGCTGGACATTTTGACACCAGACTTCTCACCTGAGGCAGATGCTCACTGGCTGCCACCGCAGGTCAGGACGAGGACGTGGATTTATAGAAATTGAAGTCCCTAATTTATGATTTGGATGTATTAAAGTCCATCATATTAGTCCATAGGTTGTCCTGTTATCCTCATACTAACATATCGCCACTTGTTTCCATCAATCACCCAAACCACAACCAATACATGCTGCATTACAAACAAAACATCAACATAATATGAGTTTTTCTGACACAAAACAATAACAACTAGAATGGGCACTCGGTAGAGCGCATACCTTCGCATATCACAAGATTGGGCATTGAATTATGAACATTGTGGCATTAGTTGCATGCCAATTGGATACAAATTGACCGTGCTATGGTAAAAAAGAAGATTTTGACCTTTTCATGACCTTGACCTTGACCTTTGACCCGATCGATCCCAAAATCTAATCAAATGGTCCCCGGATAATAAACAATAATCCCACCAAATTCCATGCGATTCGGTTTAATACTTTTTGAGTTATGCGAATAACACGCATACAAATAAATAAATAAATACACAGCGATCAAAACATAACCTTCCGCATTCTCAGAATGCAAAGGTAATGACATGTTTTAACACCCAAATAAATGTTGTCCCGATATAAGAGGTGGTCCGCCTTTTGCCCAACACAATATACGGTATCTTGATATAATTCCTGAATAGTCACGCTGATAGTTTATCGTGTTGTATTGTATTTATTCGTTTTTTGTTTCCCTTTTTGTTTTCAATGTGTGTTTTAATACACATTGTTCTCGCGCATGGCACAAACAGAGTCAGAACGAACAGTTATGTCCCTTAAAAGCAGGAAGTGGTTTCTGTTGCTTCATAAAACTGTTGCCAAACAAACTGAAGAACAGAACCGCCCAGAGAGGAAGGAGCCGCTCCTTAACACCACGCAGTACATTATATACTGTATATTAAACTTTTCGCGAAAGTAGACGTAGCAATATCACCATGAAAAAAATACTCCATCCATCCATTATCAATACCGCTTATCCTCATTAGGGTCACGGGGGCACTGGAGCCGATCCCAGCTGACATAGGGCGAAGGCGGGGGACACCCTGGACAGGCCGCCAGTCCATCGAGGGCACATATAGAGACATACAACCATTCACTCTCACATTCACACCTATGGGCAATTTAGAGATCAATTAACCTGCTGCATGTCTTTGGACTGTGGGAGGAAGCCGGAGAACCCGGAGGGAACCCACGCTGCCACGGGGAGAACATGCAAACTCCACACAGAAGGACCGCCTCGACCGGGAATTGAACCCACGGCCCTCTTGCTGTGAGGCGACAGTGCTAGCCACTACACCACCGTGCAGCTGAAAAAAATACTAAATTAATCGAAACAATTATAAAAGTATTATCAACAAAATAAAAAAATTATGGGAAAAATGCAAAACACGGAAATAATTGAGAAATTAACTGTAAAACTTATAATAGGCATGATGAAGAAATGGTCCATAAAGTTCTTTAAAATATGTCAAATTGCTAAAATGTTGATTTGTTGAGAGTAATTGTGATATTTTTAAAGCACGAGATGCATTTGTTTCAGTCCTTTTTTGCAGCAAGAGAAAGCGACGGCGTTAGATCGTGTTTTTTCACACATCCATTGTCCGTCTGCGACTTCCTCTTAATGAAGTTATGTACACCAGAGGGGATAGAAGAATCTCCCTCTCTGAGGGAAAGATAAATGGTGATACTGTATAATTATCTACGTCTGCCCTCGTGTGTATAAAGCGTGCATACCAGTGTGTATGCATGTGTGTGTGCCCCCCCCCCCCCCCAAAGTCATTATTCTTCATTATTCTTTTATTATTCATTGCTCATTCATTATTCTCCCTGCTGGCTGCAGTCATGCCTGTTGGTTCGCGCTGCAGACGCCGCTGTGGCCCTCCTGCCAATAGATGACAGTAGAGTAATGGGAGGAAGTCAGTGTGATGTGTACACACGTATGTTTGTTACACATGTTTATGTTGTATTTTATCGACTTGAAAAATGCAATTATCGTCATTATTATTATACTTTATTGACCACCTCTCTGGCAAGAGAAAGTCCTGTTATTAACTGGGGAAGGTACAATTCAGCAATCTGGCAACACAATGTGAACAAATCTATTTTATTAAGGATCTGTTTTGTCCATACAAAGAGGAAAGTATTTTTTAAATTTTTTTTATAAAGATCTGTGAATCTGAATAATAATTAAATGTTGAAGGAACAGCAGCCACTGTGGCCCCAAGGGATGATTGGAGGTTGATGATAAATATGACATGATGTAACAGTAGCACAACATAGAGGAAAGTTATGAAATCAGAAAACAATTTCATTGAAAAATGTATTCATCTATCTCTCCTAACATTAGCCAACTTTGACTAGAGCTAGAGCTATGGATCCAACCTTCAATATGCATGAGGAAGAGTGTCAATGATGTCATCTTTGGACATGTGAACACAGCATCGACATATCATCACTATTATCTCACCGCCTTGTTTTTACAAACAGCTGCTAATTGTGCACAGCATTCACTTAGTAGTGTCATTTTGTCTTATTTTTTTAATGGAAATGATGCTCTAAGAGTTATGGCAGTGAACCAATGAGCTAAAGAGACCTCTTTCACGTTGTCATTTGAAACATTGTAGGCATCATAAATATTGATATATAAAATGGGACGGAGAGCAACAGCCTGATTCTGAAATGACACATCAGTCACTCCTCAGTCTGTTTCATCATAATCCTATAAAGAGTGAGAGCTGCATGCATTGGAGTGGCCTTTGTAATGTTCCGGTGCAGCTCCATGTACCTGAGCTCATCCTCCACCACTGGGTGGCGCTCAGCGCTCAGTGTTCAGCACTTTCTCTGCGTTCAGGCATCAGCGCCTCAGAGACTCCAGTCGCCTCCTTCCAGGCTTTTCTCCCTGTGATCCCCGACCAGCAGATTGTAATTTCAGCTGCTCAAAGCGTGACTTTCACACGTTCCTATTAAGCGTAGAAATCACGCAGGTATAGGTTTTTTTCCCAATGCACTGGAAGATTATAAGATTTCACTTAATAATCGTAAAACTTACATTTTGAGTGTATTTATATTTGTGCGACATGAAAGGCATTTTGCTTGCTTTTTAAATTGTTGACAGTGTGATATTATTCAAATCTTGATCCGTCATGTAAAAGCTTGTATGACAAAATAACTAATCTCTGGTTTATAGGTTCATTTCTTTCAAATGAATTCCCGCTCTTATCTCCAGCACAACCGAACACTTGCCTTCAGAGCGACAGTCTGGCTCTGGGCTGTTTTGTTGTTCACACTTGATTTGCTGTTTCCCTCCTATTGTGCTTTCCGATTGTCGGTGTGCGCTGAACATGATCCCGACGAGGGGCTGCAGTCACTTCGTTAAAGAGGAAAATACATTATCATGTTGTTGAGTGGAGAGAGCGTGAGATTCAGTCAGAGATTTCCTCTCGGAGACGGTTCCTGATGACCTAGATGAAATATGATGGCATTTTGTGTGTGTGTGTGTGTGTGTGTGAGAGAGAGACGAAGGAGCACTCATCCATACATCATTTTTTGATGGATAACTTTCCTCCCTCCTCTCGTCACGCGTTGGGTGTCTCGGTGATGACGAGTGGCCTCCTTCTGCTTTTCTGGCGGGCGGTAGGATGTGACAGTCGTACAGGCAGCTGCCAACACGCGTCTCACTGCTCTTCCTCCTCCAGACTCCGCTCCTCTGCCTCTATTACGAACAGTTCAGATGATAAACTCCTCACTTTGTGTCCAACGCAGCGTCTTAAACATACGAATGCCATGTATCCTCCCTCGGCTGACCTGTGCGCTGCTTCAGAGCGAATAGCAGCGTCGAGAACAGGAGCAACAGGGACAGGCGAGAGCTCTGGCAACGCCGTGCCGCGCGGCACACAGAGGACAGACGGCACTCCGCTCCAGATGGGCGCTTCCTGTGCCAGCCAGGAAATGACACTGAGCTCCCCTCGCCATCATATTTCATTTTAGCGGGGAACGGAGATGATCATCGCTTCATCTTCGGCTCCTCACCCACGCCCCGACGGGAGAGCCGTGCATTCATTTCGGTCTTTTTGCTCTCTGCGTGCATCCCCGTTGAGTCGTTGTCACCACTGGCAAGAAATACTGGGAATTCCAACTCCAGTATTTAGCCTCGGAGCCTTTGCTCAGCCGGCTGGGCGGAACGGAGATGATTCGATCGCGGCCGACCGCACACAGATGTGCACAACTGCACGGCATGTGTGCTCATGTGCACACACGCTTATGAAACGCACATGTAGAAAACACAAGCGCTTTGTTACCGTGCTGACCAATAAACTGGATTCCAAGTTATTTTCATGAACGAGGCACTCCTTACTTGTTACAACCCAGAGGCAGGGGTTTGAAAGATGTGTGTGTGTGTGCGTGTGTGTGTGTGTGTGTGCTTCCTCCCTGTGCTGCCCGATGCAGATGATGCGCTCAGTTCTGCTGTGTAGGCCCTGTGTTGAACAGATGTCGCGGATGTTGATACTGTCCCTGTGCTGAGCACGAACAAATTACATGTGCAATACACACGTGAGAACACACATGAGAACCCACACACACACACACACACACACTGCAAATATGACCTTCAGATTACAAATGGCCCCTATCAGAGGCCGCCGGCTGGATTTGCAAAATGTAAATACTGAGGCTGTAATCCAGCATGGGGCAGCGGGGTCGGTAACATGGGGCAGGATGGGCACCAGATGGCGGATGCGTGTGTGTGTGTGTGTGTGTTGGAGTAAATGTGAAGCGTGCTGAGGCTCTGACATTGGGATTACGGTTGTCTGTTTTGATGTGCTGCGGATGGATCTGCAGTGTTTTGTCCTCAACACTAAATGCAGGTGGATAATAACCCTCAACGTGAGAGAGAAACCCTTTCCCCACACGCCCTTTGCCCGTGTGGCACCACGGCAAAGGGGTTACGACCTTCCATTATTAGGTAATAAAGGCCTGCGCTTTAAGTGACCTTGAGCGGTAAACTGAGCGAGAGACTTGTGAGGGCTTCGACTATCAGCCCGTATGTGTGTGGTGAGTTAATATCAGACACACAGAGGGGGAGAGAGAAAGAACAAAGGGAAACAGTGTCGTCGTCGGAGCGAGGCCTCTTTAGTTCTTTGACCTCCAGAGGTCGCGAGCCAATCGAGCTGGCGTGCCGTGATACGGGGAACCGTCCTGGGAAACATTTTCTCCCGCACATCCTTTTTCATTTCACCCCCTTCCTCCCCTCCTCCTTCCTCCCCTCCTTCCTCCCCTTCTCCCGTCTCTTACATCCTTTTTGTCCTTGCCATAATTTCATCTCTTAGCACGTCATTAGCGAGCTGGCGCCTAATGAATTTCTTATCTCTCCGAATTCAGTGGCTGTTGTGATAACGCTTATTGTGTTGAGTTTTACTATTCACCACGTCGGCGGCTTGGGTGTGTGTGTGTGTGTGTGTGTGTGTGTTGGAGAGAGAAGGGAAAGGAACAGAAACAGTGAGAAACATTTAGACAGAGTCAGAGGCAAAGACAGAGAGAGAGAGAGAGAGAGAGAGAGAAACAGAGAGAGAGAGAGAGAGAGAGAGAGAGAGAGAGAGAGAGAGAGAGAGAGCTCTCTGCAGTGTTTGGCTGTGAAGCATTTAATGTCAGTTAAAGATGAGAACATGATTGAAATGTGTGTGCGTGAGGCGTAGAGGTGGTTGCCGGCACACAGCGATGGTCACGTTCCATGGATACGCACCGAGAAGAACGGGAATGACGGAAGGAGAGGAGGAAAAACAACTCACAGAAGAGTGAGTGGCTCGACCTCTCTGAAAAAAAAGAAAAGAAAAGAGACTTTGAAAGCAAACAAATTGAAAATAGGAGCCAGTGATTAGAAACGGACACAATGAGGGAGGAGAGAAGAAGGAGCTCAGAGAGGATTTAACAAGGAGAGGAACAAAAGGATGTGGCAGATGGGAGTGTTCTGGTCTGTTACTAATGTTCCACGGAAGAATTAAAGTCCAGGAAGAGGTTAGCGCCCGCCCACACACACACACACACACACACACACACACACACACACACACACACACACACACACACACACACACACACACACACACACACACACACACACACACACACACACACACACACACACACGCACACGCACACGCACACTGTCAGTTCAGTAGGTGTTA